>NC_087357.1:50243887-50546918 GCF_030014295.1 Loxodonta africana | reverse complement strand
ATTTTGTTACAATAGCCCTACGAAAATAAAGCCAATTCTGGGAAAGAATAGAAGAAGGCAACGAAAGAGTTAACTAAGAGTAAATGTTGTCAACATCCAAATTATCCTGAACGTTCCACCTTCATACTCTGAAGTATAAATGCATGAACATGTGCATATCTACATATAATATACTACAAAATATCTTAGATTCATGGGTTTTAACAGGACTTGAACAGACCATTTAGCTCATACTCATGTCTTTGGTAGAGTAAGCTTTACCCATTGAAAACCACTGCTTAGAATTTTTTCCCATTCCACTGATATTCATATCCCTTTTCCTTTGTTTTTGTTGGTTTGTTGTTTTTTTGGTTGCTCTCCAAAATAATGAAGAATATTTTGTATACTGCTCAAAGGAAAAAAGTATCCATCTCTTCATGTCACAAGATGAATTCCAGTGGAGTTATGAAAAAAATTAAGCAGGTAAAGTGAAAAAATTTTTCATCATTTTCACAAAAAAAGATAAAAATGGATAATGTCTTTCCTGAATCCTCAGAGGAATATAAGGCCCAAAGTGGGAAAAAAATTATTTGCCTGAAAGAAACATCCTTTCAATGCTTTTTGACTGCAACATGCAAACATCACAAGGAGTGAAGAGAAGACCTACCACCGTATCAGACAGCCATCTCCAGCTTCAACATAAAGGACCAGAGACATGTATTCAAATAAAGCCATATTGGCATCTGATAACCGTTTGGGACTTTGCTTTCTTTCTATCAAACTAAACAGTAAGAACTAATTCTTTTTACTTAGGAGGAGGGAAAATCTTTAGAAGAAAATGATGACTAAAAACCTAGTAATATCATACTCAATTAGAAGAGCAGCAAGCTAACTGACTGTCATAGCTGATGTAGCACTGTGCCATCATGATGATGTTAATAAAACTGATTCTTTTCATAGAACACAGAGCACAGTAAGGACAATGCACATCAGCTTGAAAGAACCAGTGAAAAGGAAAAAAAAAAAAAACAAGATGTTCAATGTATTCTCACCTTGAAAGACTTTTTTATTGTTTCAACAGAACAGATACCTTGGTGGCTGAGTTTATATACTTGTATTGGTATGGTTTCTTTTTTTATGAAGAATAACTTTAAATTATTATAATAAATAATATACCAGCATATTCCTAGAAAGCATTACATCTTTTTGCCGGAAGTTTCTGTAAAAGGACTGTTGATGCTAAATCTAGATACCAACATTCTAACTAGAATAGACAGAAAGAGTCCACTCAGTGTGGATGTATATTCATAATTATACCTGGATGGAAGGTTTTTAACTCCGAATTTTATAAAGATGACAAAGAGACTTTTGGGGGATGCAGTGCAGTGAATTACTTAATATGGATCTTCTAGCCATTATCTTTATAACTCCCATCAAATGACTGGGTGAGATTGTGCAAATTAGCTGCTTATGGCCTACCAAGGAGATTGGATAACTTGTTAATAATGTAAATAAGATGCATGACACCCTTGTGGGGGTGGAACCATGTAAATAAGGCGTATGGAACTCTAACAAGGGGATTGGCCAGTTTTGCCATCTCATAGGCTTAAAATAAGCTATCTCAGAGATGGGAAGGGAGGATCTCACCACAACCAAGAAAGGGCAGCCAGGAGTGAAGCACATCCTTTGGACCTAGGATCCCTGCACTGAGAAGCTCCTGACACCAGGAGATGGAAAGAGAGAGCTGTAACACCAAAAATAGCAAGAAGCACTGGCAGAGAAGTGGCAGCAATAGAGGTAGGAGACTGGCAGGAAGTGGCAAGGTGGGATCCCTGGCCCATGGAGCAAGAAAGCTGAACACTTTCAGGCAGATAGCTTGCTGGTGGAGTAGGGTCCCTCTGGGCACTTGGTTAAACTCAGTTTACCAACCCATGGAGCTAGAGCTTAATGCCTTCAGGCCAAGGCTTACTGGCAGAGTGGGCTGTTTTTGGGTAACTTCGTAGCAGAGCTAAAACAGCTTTGTAACACTTGCCTGAATAGGGCAGAGGCCAGGCCAGGGGGGCTGAGGACCAGAGAGAGGCCTGCCTGTGGGCCCGCTGAGAAGAGGCTGTCCTGATCCAAGAACTGTATCCTGAGTGTTCCTAAACCTGAATTGTAAGCTGTCACTTCCTAAACAAACCCCATAACTGTGAGTCTGGTCTGTGAGTTCTGTGTGGCAATTGCAGTGAATTATCAAATCCAGCAGAGAAGTACTGAGTTCCATGGGAGAGACTGTTGGTGTCAGTATTGGTAAAAAGGTTGGCGAGAGGAGGTATGTCTGTCCTCCGCCTCATAGGAATTAGCCTTGGGCTATTGATTTTGATTTTCCTTCCCCCTTGTGAAGTTAGACAAGGAGATCAGATGCCCCCTACCATGCCATTTTTACAGGGAAGGTCTGAATCTAATGCTAAAATGAGACCTGTATACATTTGAAAATACTTTACCTTAAGCATAAATGTATATAACTGCAAGGGAATATTATTGAGTAGATGGGAATAGGGTGGGTAAAGCCACGTAGTATAGTGACTAATATAGTTTAATTTAGACAGAGATCTGTTCAGTAACACATACTAACAACATGCACTTTGGCAAGGCAGATTGCCTTCCTAATTTCCTCATCTATGGAGTGGGAATGGGAATAAAAAGAGTACCTATGTCATACTCCCATGGGGAAAACTAAGGGAAAAAAACCAATTAGCACAGCCTGTCCCTAGGTGGTGCAAGTGGTTAACACATTCGGCTGCTAATCAAAATGTCATAGGTTCGAGTCTAGCCAGAAGCACCTTAGATGAAAGTCTTAGCAATCTACGTCCAATAAATAAGCCATTGAAAAATCTGTGGAGCACAGTTCTATTCTGACACACATGGGGTTGTCAGGACTCACAATCGACCTAACAACAACCAGTAACTGGTAACTCATATTAAGTACCCAATACTGTAGCATGGTAATGATGATGACTACTACAGTGACATTAATCTCTAGCTCCTTTTCAGAATGAGCCTCAGTGTGGATTTGCTCTTATCTGGTCTGAATATTTTCTTTCTTCTGTTCTCCAGTTCTCGTTATTATTTTTGGTGCTCCATCTCTTCTTAGTAGTGTCCTAGTTATCTAGTGCTGCTATAACAGAAATACCACAAGTGCGTGGCTTTAACAAACAGAAATTTATTTTCTCAGTTTAGGAGGCTGGAAGTCCGAATTCAGGGTACCGGCTATAGAGGAAGTTTCTTTCTGTCCACTCAAGGGGAAGATCCTTACCTGTTTTCAGCTTCTATTCCTAGATTCCTTGGCAATTATGTGGTGTGCATCTTCCCCTCCATTTGTGCTTGCTTGCTGAATCTGCTCTTTTATATCTCAAAAGAGGTTGGTTTAAGGCACACCCTACACTAATATTGCCTCGTTAACATAACATAGAGAAAACCTACTCACAAATGGGGTTATAACCACAGGTACGGGGGTTAGAAATTACAACACATATTTGGGGGGGACGGGGGGACACAATTCAATCCATAATGGTATTTGGTATATGGAGGGCATTTTCTTGTTTCAGTGCCTGTTATTCTTTATATATCTTAATTTTTGCACTATAAACATATCAAGTTTTCTTTCACCATAGTCCCTACAGTGATTATTCCTCCCCCTAATAATCCTTGTAGGAGTCCCTGAGTGGCACAAATGGTTAAGCACTCAACTACTAACTGACAAGAAAGGCCTAGCAATCTGCTTCCAAAGTATAACAGCCTTGAAAACCCTACGGAGCACAGTTCTCTCTGCAGTATATGCAGTCACCATGAATCCAAGTTTGCTTGACAAAAACTGGTTTTTCGTTTAATATTCCTTGTAAAATTGAGCTACTTCACTTTCTAGCATAGGAATGACATATATTTGCTTGTTTGAAACTACAGTTCTTTTCAGCCTGTGTTCCCTGATTATAAGAGCACTCAGGTGGGTACTTCTTTCCCTTTTGAAATCCACCTGATAACAAATTCTCCAATTGTGGAAAACCATATTTCTTCCTGTGTAGCACTTTAAACATTGCCCCTGACAGTTAAATTATATTACAGCTATTATTCTGTATCTTACTCTCAAATACAGTGCACAAGAAATGCTCATTGGGCTACATTTAACCAGATTATGAAAGTAGGCATTATTCTGTATCTTACTCTCAAATACAGTGCACAAGAAATGCTTATTGGGCTACATTTAACCAGATTATGAAAGTAGGCTTATACACTGGTATATCAGGAAGCCTTTGGACAGTCTTCCTTCAGCCTCCTGATACCATTAGGTGATTAGTTGTAGGACAATGCCTCCTTCTTCCAGGAACTCATGAACTTGATCTACCATCAGTAGGAGACCACAGAACCATAAAGTTTAGGATATCCAATTTCTACAATCCAATTTATTTAAGTTATAATAAGAATAGGGAACAAAAACATGAGTTACTTCAGTCTGTATATGTAGCTCTGACATCATGTGAATTTTGCCTGCTTTCCACATTGAAATAGTTTTATTAGTGAATAATATGGCCTTTTGGCTCATGCCACAAATGAGAAAGGAAATATTCCCCCTTGAGGTCATCATTTCCAATTATATTGACTCCTTAAGGGGCGGCAGATCAATTGAACACCATAGGAGTTGTGTATAGGGCAAGCTCATAAGGCAGACACAGGGTGAACCTCCTTCTGCCTGCCATCCTAAGGCAGGGGCGTAGTCTCCACTGCTCTGATGTTTGAAATACTTCAAGGAAAGGGTCTTCACCAGCTAAAAGCTGAAAATGCAATGAAAATAAAGCTGATTGTTATTTTATATTATCCTTGAATAGAAAGTAAGTGTATGCTTTTCGAGCCTTAGTCCTTTCTGTCTTTTAGAGTTTTGAGTTCTTTACTCATCATCTGTAAAAAAAAAAAAAAAAAAGTTAATAAATTTGGGGATTTGCCAAACAGAACAAAGTCTCTCCTAATCTTTGCTTCTAATTCTCCAAAACAAATGAAAAATCAATGCTCCATAAGCCAGGAGATTTGATTTCTTGGAACTGAATCAGAAATCTGGGAGATTATATTCTAAATAATGCATAGTATTCATGAAAATACATTTTTTCCACTGGATTCTAATGGATTACATGGATTTATTGTTATTATTATATTTTTAAATTCTAATCAGTCAAAAGGACAAGAGAACAGATGTCCTAAAAGGCTAAGCTGAAAATTCCATTGAGATATGATTTATTTATAACCATATTAGAAAATACCAGAGTTTCATTCAGTGGTAAAAAGGGCACTAAACAGCCTTCTGAACCGTCTTCGTTAAAATGAGATATGCTTCTGATTCAAGGGGAGAAACTGTTTTAATTCTCCTGGAATCCATATTTCTGAGTCCATGGAGTTGGAGTGACTGACCCAGGTCATTTGCCCTTAGGTATCCTTTTGTACCATGAGCCTTGAAGAAACTGGTTCCTCAAAGTCACCTTTCAGTCAAACAATGGTCTAGATAAACTAGTAATACCATTTTGCCTTGGGCATTGTGCTCCTCTGAAGAATTCAGTCAGTTTTGGGATGCAGACTCCAAAGGCCAGACTAGGAGCTATGTTTAGGGTAAATTGGTAATTATTTTAATTGTTTTTCAAAACAATGCTGTATGAAAATCCTTCCTTACCACAAATTTGTTTATCAGTTCTGTTCTGACCCTTTTTTCTTTCCCCATGGCAATGCTGATAAGATTTGGTATAAGAGTGTTTTGAGTTTCTCTCCAGAATATTTTTGACTCTGAAACGTTACCCCAATTTGGAAATTGTATATTAAATAAACATCAATCAGTTTCTGTTATTGGCTCAATATAATTTTTGTTTTAACAAAAGAAATGTGTAGGATTAGATGGGAGCAGGTAAAAATACATCTCATCACGATACAAGGATAATTGCCTGCATGGGGGAGGTATGACATTACTTTCACAGTATATAAACATTATGGTTAATGGTATTTTGTCATAATTTTATTTAAAAGATTTTTGATCCAACTTTTTAGGTTCCAACTCTTGTCTGATAATAGCTTGTAAAACACCAGCATGAATTTTACCTTGAAGGATCACATAACCCTGAATGCTGTAAGGGGAAGTTGATCTCAGTTTGGCTTCTTAGCTCTACAATTAAATTAGAACATGGTAAGTTCGAAATCCTTCTCAGGGACAAAAGAAGCTGCCTGAAATAAAATTATCTTAAATAAGTAAAGATGAAAGGAAAGGGATGATTGAGCAGTGTAAACTCTTCAGATGATTTTCTATATTTGTGGTAGAAACAAGGAAGCCAGCTCCAAAGCCAATGCTATAATTTTTCATTTAATAAATATGTGAGTGCCTCTCATATGTGAAGCACAAACTAGGTTCTGAGGATACAACAATGAGCAAGAAAACTATGGTTCGTCCTAATGGACCTTACATTCAAGAAAAGGAAACTACTCATAAATCATTGAAGACATACACACACAATATTATAAATGAATTAATGAATGAATAAAATATCTCTATACTCCAACAGCTCACAATCAATTTGGGAAGAGATACTTGAAAATAAACAATTAACAAGGGAGAGGAAGCAAGAACAACACTTTATTGCAGACATACTAGTCACTCCTTAGTCTAAATTACAATGTCTTCACTTGATGGTTATCTGCAAGGATCAGTTCAGGTCGGAACAGCCCCAAGGTCTGTAAATACTTCCCTAGAAGTTCTAGGATCCCACTCAGAATCTTTAAGATTTGGAGTTGTGGATCTCTATTCATATTCAAATGTATTATCTGAGATAAAGGAGATAACTTGAGACTTAACAAGGATTTTCTAATTTGGGGTGGCACAGTGGTTAAAAGCTCACTGCTAACCAAAAGGTCAGCAGTTGAATCAACTGCCTATCCTTGGAAACCCTATGAGGTAGTTCTACTCTGTCCTATAGGGTTGCTATGAGTCAGAATCAACTAAGTGGCAACAGATTTTTCTGACTGAGGAGCTATTAAAACCTATTGCTGCCTGAACCCCACAAGCAGCTATTTTAATTTAATTACTTGGGAGGGTTTAATGTAGATAATTTTGAATAGCTCCCAGGTGATTCTAATGTGCAACCGGGATTGAGAACCACTACATAAAGTGTTTAAGGAAGGAGCCTCGGTGGTATAATGGAGCCCTGAAGGTGTAATGGTTAAGTGCTTGGCTGCTAACTGAAAGGTTGGTAGTTCTGATCTACCAGCTGTTCCTTGGAAACCGTATGGGGCAGTTCTACTCTGTCCTATAGGGTCGCTATGAGTCGGAATCGACTTGACGGCAATGGGTTTGGTTTGGGTTTTTTTTTTTTTTGGTGGTGTAATAAGGACCCCTGGTGGCACAATGGTTAAAGTGATCAGCTGCTAACCAAAGGTTGGTGGTTTGAAATCACCAGTGGCTCCGTGGGAGAAAGATGTAGCAGTCTGCTTCCATAGAGATTTACAGCCTTGGAGGTCTCTATGAGTCAGAATCGACTCTACAGCAGTGGGTTTTGGTTAGCAGTATAATGGTTAAGCACTGGGCTGCTAACAAAAGGTTAGCTATGAGAACCCACACAGTGGCTCCAGGGAGAGAAGACTTGGTAATCTGTTCCCATAAACATTTCAGCCTAGAAAACCACAGGGTGCAGTTCTACTCTGTCATATAGGGTTGTTATGTGTCAGAATCAACTTGATAGCACACAATAGCAACATCAATTATTTAGTGTGTTTTCATTTGGTGAATAAAATCCTGAAAGAACAAAACCCCTTCTCTAGAAAGTGAAAGGATAGCCAGGGAATACACAGAGACTTCCCTAGTGTACTTGGGAAGACAAGCTCATATCAGAGGTACATTTGCAGGTATTAAAATGTTGTTAGCCTCCATCAAAGATCTTGGTGGAATGAAAAGGTCAGGATATTTGTTGCTGTTGTTAGCTGCTGTCACATTGATTCTGACCCATAATGACCATATATGTACAACAGAAGGAAACACTGCCCGGTCCTACACCATCCTTACAACTGTTTCTATGTTTGAGCTCACTGTTGCAACCACTGTGTCAGTGCATCTTGTTGAGGGTCTTCCTCTTTTCAGTGACCCTCTACTTGACCAATCATGATGTCCTTCTCCAAGGACTGGTCCCTCCTGATAACATGTCCAAAGTACATGTGATGAAGTCTCCCCATCTTCACTTTCAAGAAGAGTCTGGCTGTACTTCTTCTAAGACAGATCTGTTCATTCTTTTGGTTGTTGTTGTTGTTAGATGCCACTAGGTAGGTTCCGACTCATAGCAACCCTATATACAACAGAAAGAAACACTGCCTGGTCCTGGGCCATCCTTATAATCATTCTTATGCTTGAGCACATTGTTGCAGCCACTGTGTCAATCCATCTCATTGAGGGTCTTCCTCTTTTTTGCAGACTTTCTACTTTACCAAGCACGATTTCCTTCTCCAGGGACTGGTCCTCCTGATAACATATCCATAGCATGTGAGACAAAGTCTCAACATCCTCGTTTCCAAGGAGCATTCTGGCTGTATTTCTTCCAAAAAAGACTTGTTCGTTCTTCTGTCAGTCCATAACATTCAATATTCTCCACAAACATCATAATTCAAATGCATCAATTCTTCTTCGGTCTTCCTTATTCATTGTCCAGCTTTCGCATGCATGCACATGAGATGATCGAAAATATTAAGGCTTGGGTTAGGCGCACCTTAGTCCTCAAAGTGACATCTTTGATTTTTAACACTTTAAAGAGGTCTTTTGTGGCATATTTGACCAATGCAATGTGTTGTTTGATCTCTTGACTGCTGCTTCCATGGGCATTGATTGTGGATTCAAGTAAAATGAAATCTTTGACAATGTCAGTCTTTTCATTTATCATGATGTTGCTTAGTGGTCCAGTTGTGAGGATTTTTGTTTTCTTTATGTTGAGGTGTAATCCATACTGAAACCTGTGTTCTTTGATCTTCACCAGTAAGTGTTACAAGTCCTCTTCGCTTTCAGCAAGCAAGGTTGTGTCATCTGCATGTCACAGGTTGTCGAGTCTTCCATCAATCCTGTGGCCATATTTAACTTCATGTAGTGCAGCTTCTCCAATTGTTTGCTCAGCATACAGATTGAATAAGTATGGTGAAAGGATACAACCCTGATGCACAGCTTTCCTGGTTTTGAACCACACAGTAGCCCCTTTGTTCTGTTCGAATGACTGTGTGTTGGTCTATGTACGGATTCCACATGAGCACAATTAAGTGTTTTGGAATTCCCATTCTTCTCAATGTTATCCATAATTTGTTATGATCCACAGTCGAATGCCTTTTCATAATCAATAAAACACAGATAAACATCTTTCTGGTATTTTCTGCTTTCAGTCAAGGTCCATCTGATATCAGCAATGATATCCTTGGTTCCACCTCCTCTTTCAAAACCAGCTTGGGCTTCTGGCAGTTTCCTGCTAATGTACTGCTGCAGCCATTTTATATATATATATATATATATATATATATATATATACACACACACACACACACACACACACTATATGTATGTACTCCAAATATCCTACAATAAAAAAGTTGTTTTTATTTCCACTCATGGCAACCCCATGTGTTGCAGAGTAGAACTACATTTCATAAAGTTTTCAAGGCTGTGACTTTCGGAAGCAGATGACAGGGCCTTTCTTCAAGGCACCCTAAGTGGGTTTGAGCCACCAATGTTTTGTTTAGGAGTCAAGCACTTAAACAGTTTGCTCCACCTAGGGACTCCTTTTGAAGTATTGTTGTTGTCATTAGTTGCCATACACCTAGTGGGGTAAAGGGGGCTGATCCCAGGGAGTGGTTACAAAGCACGATGGGCTGAGGTCCAGTAGAAAAACATCACACAATTAAACAGTTCAAGTGGAGACTGCAGCAATGGGGAGAACAAATACCCTATCTAAACTGAGTGGCAGCTGAGATTCCACTCTAGCCAATTGTTTTCAAGCAGGAATCCAGACCCAATGTGGCTGACCAATAATTAATTAGTAGGCAGAGGTAATACATTAAAATATAGCGTGGTGAACAACGCTCCCTAACTTGTGAGCAGTATGTTCTTCAGGTCCACATATATGAGTTAAGATTGAATTGCACTGTCACCATCCACATCTTCTATAACAATTTATCTAAAGGTGAGAATCTCCCAGCATGCTTTGCAGGATATAGGGATCCCAAGGAAATGACATCCATTTACAACTGATAGCTTAAAATTCATAAGAACAGAAGGATATGAAACTTCCTGATTTTACTACAAAAATATACACAAATTAATTCTATGGATATGCAATGCTATGATTTAAGGATAATTGAAAGGAGAGAGAAAGCTCTTCCCTACATATGACAACTTTCTTACTTTCAAGTCAAATTATGCAAGTGATTTTCTATTGTTCCAAAGTGCCCGTTGTGCTGATCGCTAGGCAGCTCAAACCAGACAAAAAAGTGATTCAAATACCTGATAATGCATGGTGAGCTGGTCATTCACATAGATTTCAGCACACTACATTTTGACATTTTTATTAAAAATTTGGAAAAGTGATTTATTGATACACCAGATCATTCACACCAGTCAAAACCATATAGTCATTATGTAAATGCTTCAAGTTTGCCCATCAAAAGTGGTATTTCAGAAAGACAGCCTTTCAAAGAATATTCCATTATGAAAAGATGTTATTTTGCAGGCCTAAAGCAAAGCAGACCTCTTTTATCCAACTGATCATTAACATATAAGAAATGTCCAAGTTATTTTTCTTAATTATAACTGATTAACACATTTCCCAAAAAGGGCAAATTTTCTTTTCTGCAAGAAAAAGGAAATCTTTGCTTTTAGTACAAACAAGCAAATGATTAACTAAATAATAGGTAGAATATAAACAGACAGGCAGACAGACAAGGATAGATAATCTGTTCTTCACCTGCCTCATTTTACCAATGGCCACCGACTCTGATGATTTCAAATTTTCAGTCACTATGCTGTAACAACTGAAACAGCTCAGGCTGATAAAGTTACAAGCCAGTTTTTCAGAAGAAGCACATTGCCAATTCCACACCATCCAATGAGCCTTTTTGTAATGTTTGAGTCCAGTGAGAATAAGCAGCACAAATGCAAAACAATGTTTTCTACAACTGTGAGAAACCCGCTGCCTGTGAGGAAGAACATTATTCAACACAAACGTCAAATATATTTACATGTTGCCAACAACTCTATCTCTAAGCTAAAGCTATAAAATGTTATATTAACTTCAATGAAATATTTATGATAGTTCCCCCCAGGAAATAACTGCAAACTCCATAAATGCCTGCAAAAAGAAAATCTAGTTTGGGAAATGTATATATATATATATATATATATATATATATATATATATATATATATATATTTTTGTGGTTCAGAAAAAGTTTCAAATCAGAATATCAGCCAAAATTTTTCCTGAGGCAGGGCCAAGATGGCTGACTAGGTAGATGCTACCTCGGATCACTCTTGCAACAAAGACTTGGAAAAACAAGTGAATAGATCACATACATGACAATCTACAAACTCTGACCATCAAACACAGATTTAAAGAGTTGACCTGAGTGACGGGGAGAGAAAAGCTGCACCCTGAAGCAGCGACTGCCTCTGGAACCGGCGTCCCACTCCACAGTCTTGAGCCCTTGCGGATCCCTGGTGCTGGCTGAGTGGTGGGGCTAATTGTGGCTTGCTGAGGAGGGGCAGACACGGAACACAGCCCTAACCCCTAGCCCCCTGGGGTAACCTCGGTAGAGACTCAGCCAGCACAAGCAGGCTGCACACTGACAGGGCTAATGAGAGAACGAGCAACCACGGGGAAGCAGTGACTGTTTTCGGAATCTGGAGCCAGTGTCCCAGTCAGAAAACCTTGGTGCCGCGCTTTGGACTGAGCACAGGGGAGATAAGCAGGGCTTCCTGAGATGGCACAAGCATGGGACGCAGCCCTAGACCCCTGAAGTGACCTCGGGGGAAGCCCAGCAAGGGCATGCAGCCAGCGCAGTGACGTGGCTGACAGGAGAAGTCACCTGGAGGCAGCGACTGGTTTTGGAGCCTGGAGTGCATTGTCCCAGCTGGGGAACCTTGACGCTGGGCTTTGGACTGGGAGCGGAGGAGATGACCAGGGCTTCTGAGACAGCACAAGCACAGGACATGGGCCTGACCCTCAGGGGCAATCTCTACCCAGCCAGCGCACACAGGCTACATGCCCCTTGCCCCTCGGGAATCTCAGATAAAACAGTCATCACCAAGCTGGATAAATAAATTTGTCTATATTATATTGCTGGGTGCTACTCTCTCCTATCTATCTGATCTCTCCCCTCCCTACCCCAGGTGGCTTTATTAACATTGGAATTTCCTGGGCAGGGGAGTGAAGTGCTCTGAGTTTTTTTTTTTTTTTTTTCTTTTCCTAACCCATTCCCCTGGCCTGAGAGAAAAAAAAAAAAGAGAGAGAGAAGCAGCTACTAAAAACCCAAGGACCAAAAATCCTTCCCCGACTTCCCTAAATTGGAATAAAATACAGAACCAGCTCTAGCCAAGCATATGAGATCCACAGTCTTTGGCTTTCATCCTTACAGGGAACAAGGTGGCTATTATAATGCAAAGGCAATTCTGATAGAGATCTGACTGTAATTCTTTTAGCAGATCACTGGTCTGATATCTCTACCTATTAAACAGAGCCCTCACTCATCCACAATGAGGAACTGAGGGCTGAAGCTCCACCCAAACCACCTAGCCACCTGCCAAAGAGGTCTGAGGATACAGACACCTACCAATCTTTAGAGGTACATGCATTGGGTGCCTAAGGTACAGCTGCAGAGCCCACCCACCAAAGTGATTTAGGAATAGAGACATACCTACCTCACTGGCACCTGGGGGAAGGCTGTCAGCATCCTGCCCTCCTGGAGTGTGACCCCCTGCTGCTACTAGAACCTGGTGCACACAACTATCACCACTACTCCTCTAAGTGAATAGGTGACAGTCTACACCACACACTTGGTGATCCAAAATCAGAACACCGAAGCTGATTCTACTCAAGAATAGTGAATGGACTCTTAGGCTTATATATCTGGTAACAGCCCAAACCAGCTGGTAACAGGACATAAGTGATTCAAAGGCCACAACAACCAAGACAGCACAATCTAGTACCCGATCTGCATATATTGAAAGAAAACAAAAAAGACTCAGTGAGCAAATATAAAATAAATCATTATAATATTTTATAGATGGCTTGGAGACAGCAGTCGATATCAAACCACATAAAGAAGCAGACCATGATTGCTTCTACAACTCCCCAAACTAAAGAATCAAAATCTTTCCCAAATGAAGATACAATCCTGGAATTGCCAGATGCAGAATACAAAAAACTAATATACAGAATGTTTCAGGACATCAGGGATGACCTCAGAAATGAAATATGGCAATCTACAGAAAAAGCCAAGAACATACTGATGAAGCAGTTGAAGAAATCAAAAAGATTATTCAAAAACATAGTGTAAAAATTAATAAGCTGCAAGAATCCATAGAGAGACAGCATTCAGAAATCCAAAGGATTAACAGTAAAATTACAGAATTAGACAACTCAATAGGAAGTCAGAGGAGCAGAATCGAGCAATTGGAATGCAGAGTGGGGGAGATGGAGGATAACGCAATTGACACGAATATAGTTGAAGAAAAATCAGATAAAACAATTTAAAAAAATGAAGAAACCCTAAGAATCATGTGGGACTCTATCAAGAAGAATAACTTGCGTGTGATCGGAGTTCCAGAACAGGGAGGGATAACAGAAACTACAGAGAGAATAGTTGAAGATCTGTTGGCAGAAAACTTCCCTGGCATCATGAAAGACGAAAGGACAACTATCCAAGATGCTATTCGAACCCCATATAAGATTGATCCAAAAAGAAAATCACCAAGGCATATTATCATCAAACTTGCCAAAACCAAATATAAAGAGAAAATTTTAAAAGAAGCCAGGGATAAAAGAAAAGTCTTCTACAAAGGAGAATCAATAAGTTCAGACTATTCAGCAGAAACCATGCAGTCAAGAAGGCAATGGGATGACATGTATAGAGCACTGAAGGAGAAAAACTGCCAGCCAAGGATCCTATATCCAGCAAAACTCCCTTTCAAATATGAAGGTGAAATTAAAACATTTACAGATAAACACAAGCTTAGAGAATTTGCAAAAACCAAACCAAAGCTACAAGAATTACTAAAGGAAATTGTTTGGTCAGAAAATAAATAATATTAGATACCAACACAACACAAGGTCACATAACAGAACGTCTTGATATCAACTCAAATAGGGAAATCACAAAAACAAATTAAGATTAATTTTAAAAAGAAAAAAAAAGCTCAAAACAAGGAATCATTGAAGTCATTATGTAAAAGATCACAATAGTCAAAAAGAGGGACTAAATACAGGAGGCATAGCACTGCCCTATGGAGAGGAAAACAAGGCGATATAGGACGATACAAGTTAGGTTTTTACTTAGAAGAATAGGGGTAAATATTAAGGTAACCACAAAGAGGTCTAACAATTCCATAATTCTAAATAAAAACCAAGAAAAACATAATGACTCAGCAAACAAAAATTCAACTACTATGAAAATGAGGAACACACAATTTACAAAGAAAAACATCTCAGCACAAAAGGTAAGTGGAAAAGTGAAATTGTCAACAACACACACAAAAAGGCATCAAAACGACAACACTAAACTCATCTATAATTACACTGAATGTAAATAGACTAAATGCACCAATAAAGAGACAGAGAGTCTCAGACTGGATAAAGAAACACAATCTGTCTACATGCTGCCTACAAGAGACACACCTCAGACTTAGAGACACAAACAATCTAAAACTCAAAGGATGGAAAAAAATATATCAAGCAAAAACAATCAAAAAAGAGCAGGAGTGGCAATATGAATTTCTGAAAAAATAGACTTTAAAGTTAAATCCTCCACAAAGGATAAAGAAGGACACTACATAATGATTAAAGGGACAATTTACCAGGAAGATATAACCATATTAAATATTCATACACCCAAAGACAGGGCTGCAAGATACATAAAACAAACTTTAACAGAACTGAAAAGTGAGATAGATATCTCCACAATTATAGTAGGAGACTTTAACACACCACTTTCAGAGAAGGATAGGACTTCCAGTAAGAAGCACAATAGAGACACGGAAGACCTAATTACTACAATCAACAAACTTGACCTCATAGACTTATACAGAACACTCCACCCAACAGCTGCAAAGTATACTTTTTTTTGTAGTACACATGGAACATTCTCTAGAATAGATCAAAACACGGAAAACCTAATTGCTACAATCAACCAACTTGACCTCATAGACTTATAAAGAACACTCCACCCAACAGCTGCAAAGTACACTTTTTTTTTCTAGTGCACATGGAACATCCTCTAGAATAGATCACGTATTAGGTCATAAAGCAAACCTTTGCAGAATCCAAAACATCGAAATATTACAAAGCATCTTCTCAGACCACAAGGCAATGAAGCTAGAAATCAATAACAGAAAAATCAGGGAAAAGAAATCAAATACTTGGAAACTGAACAATACCCTGCTCAAAAAAGACTGGGTTATGGAAGACATTAATTAAGGAGGGAATAAAGAAATTCATAGAATGCAACGAGAACGAAAACACTTCCTATCAAAACCTCTGGGACGCAGCAAAAGCAGTGCTCAGAGGTCAATTTATATCAATAAATGCACACATACATAAAGAAGAAAGAGCCAAAATCAGAGAACTGTCCCTACAACTTGAACAAATATAAAGCGAGCAACAAAAGAATCCATCAGGCACCAGAAGAAAACAAATAATAAAAATTAGAGCTAAACTAAATGAATTAGAGAACAGAAAAACAAGTGAAAGAATTAACAAAGCCAAAAGCTGGTTCTTTGAAAAAATTAACAAAATTGATAAGCCATTGGCCAGACTGACTAAAGGAATACAGGAAAGGAAACAAATAACCTAAAGAAGAAATGAGATGGGCCATATCACAACAGACCCAACTGAAATTAAAAGAATCTTTCAAGTTATTATGAAAAATTGTACTCTAACACATTTGCAAACCTAGAAGAAATGGACGAATTCCTAGAAAAACGCTACCTACCTAAACTAACACAATCAGAAGTAGAACAACTAAATAGACCCATAACAAAAAAAGAGATTGAAAAGGTAATCAAAAAACTCCCAACAAAAAAAAGCTCTGGCCTGAACAGCTTCACTGCAGAGTTCTACCAAACTTTCAGAGAAGAGTTAACACCACTACTGTTAAAGGTATTTCAAAGCATAGAAAATGATGGAATACTACCTAACTCATTCTATGAGGCCACCATATCCCTGATACCAAAACCAGGTAAAGACAACACAAAAAAAGAAAATTACAGACCTATATCCCTCATGAACATAGATGTAAAAATCCTCAACAAAATTCTAGCCAATAGAATTCAACAACATATGAAAAAAAAATCCACCACAACCAAGTGGGATTTATATCAGCTATGCAAGGTTTTAGAAAAACCATTAATGTAATACACCATATAAATAAAACAAAAGACAAAAACCACATGATCTTATCGATTGATGCAGAAAAGGCGTTTGACAAAGTCCAACACCCATTCATGACAAAAACTCTCAGCAAAATAGGAATTGAAGGAAAATTCCTCAACATAATAAAGGGCATCGATGGCACTAAAAAAAAAAAAGCCAACAGCCAACATCACTCTAAATGGAGAGAGCCTGAAAGCATTTCCCTTGAGAACGGGAACCAGACAAGGAAGCCCTTTATCACTGCTCTTATTCAACATTGTGCTAGAGGTCCTAGCCAGAGCAATTCGGCTAGACAAAGAAATAAAGTGCATCTGGATTGGCAAGGAAGAAGTAAAAGTATCTGTATTTGCAGATGACATGATCTTATACACAGAAAACCCTAAGGAATCCTCCAGAAAACTACTGAAACTAATAGAAGAGTTTGGCAGAGTTTCAGGTTATAAGATAAACATACAAAAATCACTTGGATTCCTCTACATCAACAAAAAGAACATTGAAGAGGAAATCACCAAATCAATACCATTCACAGTAGCCCCCAAGAAGATTAAATACTTAGGAATAAATCTTACCAAAGATGTAAAGACCTATACAAAGAAAACTACAAAGTACTACTGCAAGAAACTAAAAAGGACCTACTTAAATGGAAAAACATACCTTGCTCATGGATAGGAAGACTTAAAAAAAAAAAAAAGGAAGACTTAACATAGTAAAAATGTCTATTCTACCAAAAGCCATGTATACATACAGTGCACTTCTGATCCAAATTCCAACGACATTTTTTAATGTGATGGAGAAACAAATCACCAACTTCATATGGAAGGGAAAGAAGCCCCGGTTAAGTAAAAAAAGCATTACTGAAAAAGAAGAAGAAAGTGGGAGGCCTCACTCTACCTGATTTTAGAACATATTATACGGCCACAGTAGTCAAAACAGCCTGGTACTGGTACAACAGGTACATAGACCAATGCAACAGAATTGAGAACCCAGATATAAATCCATCCACATATGAGCAGCTGATATTTGACAAAGGCCCAGCGTCAGTTAATTGGGGAAAAGATAGTCTTTTTAACAAATGGTGCTGGCATAACTGGATATCCATTTGCAAAAAAATAAAACAGGACCCATACCTCACACCATGCATAAAATCTGACTCCAAGTAGATCAAAGACCGAAACATAAAGACTAAAATGATAAAGATCATGGAAGAAAAAATAGGGACAACATTAGGAGCCCTTATACAAGGCATAAACAGAATACAAAACGTTACTAAAAATGAAGAAGCGAAACCAGGTAACTGGGAGCTCCTAAAAATCAAAAACCTATACTCAACTAAAGACTTCACCAAAAGAGTAAAAAGACCACCTACAGATTGGGAAAAAAATTTCAGCTATGAAATCTCCGACCAGTGCCTGATTTCTAAAATCTGTATGATTCTGTTAAAACTCAACCACAAAAAGACAATCAACCCAATTAAAAATTGGGCAAAGGATATGAACACGCACTTCACTAAAGAAGATATTCAGGTGGCTAACAGATACATGAGAAAATGCTCTCGATCATTAGCTATTAGAGAAATGCAAATTAAAACTACGATGAGATTCCATCTCACTCCAACAAGGCTGGCATTAATCCAAAAAACACAAAATAATAAATGTCAGAGAGGCTGCAGAGAGATTGGAACTCTTATACACTGCTGGGGGGAATGTAAAATGGTACAACCACTTTGGAAATCTATCTGGTGTTTTCTTAAAAAGTTAGAAATAGAACTACCATACAACCCAGAAATCCCACTCCTCGGAATATATCCTAGAGAAATAAGAGCCTTTACATGAACAGATATATGCACATCCATGTTTATTGCAGCACTGTTTACAATAGCAAAAAGCTGGAAGAAACCAAGGGGTCCATCAACGGATGAATGGATAAATAAGTTATGGTATATTCATACAATGGAATACTATGCATCGATAAAGAACAGTGATGAATCTGTGAAGCATTTCATAACATGGAGGAACCTGGAAGGCATTATGCTGAGTGAAATTAGTTAGATGCAAAAGGACAAATATTGTATAAGACCACTATTATAAGATCTTGAGAAATAGTTTAAACTGAGAAGAACACATTCTTTTGTGGTTACGAGGTGGGGAGGGAGGGAGGGTGGGAGAGGGTTATTTACTGATTAGATAGTATATAAGAACTACTTTAGGTGAAGGGAAGGACAATACTCAATACAGGGAAGGTCAGCTCAACAAGACTGGACCAAAAGCAAAGAAGTTTCCGGGATAAACTGAATGTTTCAAAGGTCAGCGGAGCAAAGGCAGGGGTTTGGGGACTATGGCTTCAGGGGACATCTAAGTCAATTGGCAAAATAAATTCTATTAAGAAAACATTCTGCATCCCACTTTGAAGTGTTGCATCTGGGGTCTTAAATGCTGACAAGCGGCCATCTAGGATGCATCAATTGGTCTCAACCCACCTGGATCAAAGGAGAATGAAGAACACCAAGTGCACAAGATAATTATGAGCCCAAGAGACAGAAAGGGCCACATGAACTAGAGACTTACATCATCCTGAGACCAGAAGAACTAGATGGTGCCCAGCCACAACCGATGACTGCCCTGACAGGGAGCACAACAGAGAACCCCTGAGGGAGCAGGAGAACAGTGGGATGCAGACCCCAAATTCTCATAAAAAGACCAGACTTAATGGTCTGACTGAGACTAGAGGAATCCCGGCGGTCATGGTCCCCAAATCTTCTGTTGGCCCAGGGACAGGCACCATTCCTGAAGACAACTCATCAGACATGGAATGGCCTGGACAATGTGTTGGAGAGAGATGCTGATGAAGAGTGAGCTACTTGTATCAGGTGGACACTTGAGACTGTGTTGGCATCTCCTGTCTGGAGGGGAGATGGGAGGGTAGAGAGGGTTAAAAACTGGCAACAGGGTCACAAAAGAAGAGACAGGAAGGAGGGAGCAGGCTGACTCATTAGGGGGAGAGTAAATTGGAGTATGTAGTAAGGTGTATATAAGTTTATATGTGACAGACTGACTTGATTTGTAAACTTTCACTTAAAGCACAATAAAAATTATTAAAAAAAAAAAAAAAAGAATATCCGTCAACCAGAAGGGCAGGTCGCCTCAACCCTACACCCTGAATATTGTACCCTGAAAAGCTTAAAGATTCAAGCTGCCTTGGTGAAAGATCTTTCCTATAGATATTATGCTCCTTCTCGAAGAATACTGAATATACCATGGACTGCCAGAAGAACAAACAAATCTGTCATGAAAGAAGTATAGCTTGAATTCTCCTTAGAAGTGAGGGTAGCGAGACTTTGTCTCACGTACTTTGGACATGTTATCAGGAGTCACCAGTACCTGGAGAAGGACATCATGCTTGGTGTCCACCCGATAACATGTCCAAAATGTGTGAGACACAGTCTCGTCATCCTTGCTCCTAAGGAACATTCCAGCTGTACTTCTTCCAAGACAGATTTATTCATTCTTTTGGCACTCCATGGTATATTCAATATTCTTTGCCAGCACAATAATTCAAAGGTGTCAATTCTTCTTCGGTCTTGCTTATTCATTGCCCGGCTTTCTCATGCATATAAGGCTTTCTCATGCATCTGAGGCTTGGGTCAGGTGCACTTTAGTCTTCAAGGTAACATCTTTGCTTTTGAACACTTTAAAGAGATCTTTTGGAAGCAGATTTTCCCAATGAATGCATCCTTTAATTCCCTGACTGCTGCTTCCATGGGTGTTGACTATAGACTCAAGTAAAATGAAATCTTTGACAACTTCAATCCTTTCTCCATTTATCATGATGTTGCTTACTGGTCCAGTTGTGAGGATTTTTGTTTTCTTTATGTTGAGGTGTAATCCATGCTGAAGGCTGTGGTCTTTAATCTTCATCAGTAATGCCTGAAGTCTTCCTCACTTTCAGCAAGGAAGGATGTGTCATCTGCCTACCACACGTTGTTAACGAGACTTCCTCCAAACCTGATGCCTTGTTCTTCTTCATACAGTCCAGCTTCTTGGATTATTTGCTCTGCATACAATATGGTGAAATGATACAACCCTGACACAACCCTTTCCTGACTTTAAACCACGCACTATCCCCTTGTTCTGTTGGAATGACTGCCTCTTGATTTATGTACAGGTGCCTCATGAGCACAATTAAGTGTTCTGGAATTCCCATTCTTCACAATGTTATCCATAATTTGTTATGATCCACATAGTTGAATGCTTTTGGGTAGCCACAGTTCATGCGGGGCTTGCTCTTGTATCGAAGCCATAACTGTTAAAAAAAAATGTGAAAGTCTGTACTTCAAAATCACCTGTGCAGCTTTTCAAATACAGATACCCATGCCTGTGCCCTACCTCCAGGGATTCTGACTTAGTGTTGCTGGGGTAGTGTCCAGGAATCTGTTTTTTTTTTTTTTTTTTTTTTGAGCAACAAAGATGATACTGAGTCACAGAGTTGAGTATCATACAGACTAGATTCTGAGGTCCATTTTATAACTCTGGTTTCCAAGGAGCACCTGATGGATTTGTACTACTGACCTTTTGGTTAGCAGCCATATCTCTTAACCAGTACACCACCAGGGTTTCCTTCTTAATGTGTGATACATTGTATCTCTTCAATGGGAGAGAAAAATGCAGCTAGCTGTCTTTTTCTGTCAGTCTTTTCGTGGACACCAAGACTAATAAGCAGATATTTGCAGTAGCAAACATGCTGTTCTATTAGGGCTTAAATCCAGATTTCATTTTCTCCTAATATTCTTCATTGATGAATGGGCAGCTGAAGCCCTAGATGATTTCACTCCATTACTGAAATGAATAGACTGCTGTCCTCATAAAAAGCGTCTCTATCCAAGCCATTGATATTGTAAAAGTAAGTTCCCTGTAGATTGCAACGTACATGTCTCTTTTGATCAGAACATCCTGTGTGGCCCTCATGTGAATGGGTGACTATTTAATTAAGAGAACTCATCTTTGCTGCTAGAATAATACTGCTCTCCCAGACCATTAGGCGAATCTTAGCAAGAACACCTCTGCCACCTAGTGCTCAAAAACCCATTGCCAATGAGTGAATTCTGACTCATAAAAAAAAAAAAACTCATAAAGCCCTCAAAAATACACTCAGCATTTGGAGAGAAGTAGCTCTTTTCCTTCGGGCCTAAGTACATTTTCACTTGCCATGGCCAGAGTCAACTCAGGGCTGCTTCGGTATAATGTTGTTGTTGTTGTTAGGTGCTGTTGAATCGTTTCCCACTCATAGCGATGCTACATACAACAGAACTAAACACTGCCCCGTCCTGCACCATCCTCACAATCATTGTTGTGCTTGAGCTCATTGTTGCAGCCACTGTGTCAATCCATCTTGTTGAGGGTCTTCCTCTTTTTGGCTGGCCCTTTACTTTACTAAGTGTGATGTCCTTCTCCAGGGACTGATCCTTCCTGATTACACTTCCAAAAAGTATATGAGATGTAGTCTTGCCATCTTTGCTTCTAAGGCCATTCTGGCAGTACTTCTTCCAAGACAGATATGTTTGTTCTTTTGGCACTCCGTGGTATATTCAATGTACTTCGACAATATCACAATTCAAAGGCATCAATTCTTCAGTCTTTCTTATTCATCGTTCAGCTTTGGTATGCATATGAGGCAATTGAAACACCATGGCTTAGGTTAGGTGCAACTTAGTCTTCAAAGTGACATCTTTGCTTTTCAACAATTTAAAGAGGTCTTTTGCAGCAGATCTGCCCAATGGATGCATCTTTTTGGTGCGGTCACTTTGTATATCCTTCCATCTTCTTTTGATGCTTCCTGTGTTGTTTACTTTTTTCCCCATAGAATCCCTCAATATTGCAGCTCGAGGCTTGAATTTTTTCATCAGTTCTTTAAGCTTGAGAAATGCTGAGTGTCTTCTTCCTTTTTGGTTTTCTATTTCTAGGTCCTACCACGTTTCATTATAATACTTTACTTTGTCTTCAGAAGCCACCCTTTGAAATCTGCTAAGCATTTTTACTTCATCATTTCTTCCTTTAGCCTTAGCTACTCCATGTTCAGCAGCAACATTCAGAGTCTCTTCTGACATCCATTTTGGTCTTTTCTTTCTTTTCTGTTTTTTTAAGGACCTCTCGCTTTCTTCATGCATGATGCCTTTGATATCATTCCACAACTCATCTGGTCTTTGGTCATTAGTGTTCAATGTGTTAAACCTATTCTTGAGAGGGTCTCTAAATTCAGGTGAGATTTACTTAAGTTCACATTTTGCCTCTCATGGAATTGTTTTAAATTTCTTCTGCTTCAACTTGAACTTGCATATGAGCAATCGATGGTCTGTTCCACAGTCAGCCCCTGGCCTTGTTCTGACTGATGACACTGAGCTCTCCATCTTCTCTTTCCACAGATGCAGTTGATTCGATTTCTGTGTATTCCTTCTGGCAGAGTCTGCTTGAGTAGTCGCCTTTTATGTTGTTGAAAAAAGTTATTTGTAATGAAGAAGTCGAATTTGCAAAATTCTCTTATGTGATCTCCAGCATCATTTCTATCACCAAGGTCATATTTTCCAATTACCAATCCTTCTTTGTTTCCAAATTTCACATTCCAAGTTGCCAGTAATTATCAATGCATCTTGATTGCGTGTTTGATCAATTTCAGACTGCAGAAGTTGGCAAAAATCATCAACTTCCTCATCTTTAGCCTTAGTGGTTGGTGCATAAATTTGAATAATGACTATATTAACTGGTCTTCCTTGTAGGTGTATGGATATTACCTTATCACTGACAGCATTGTACTTCAGGATAGACCTTGAGATGTTCTTTTTGATGATGAACGAGACGTCATTCCTCTTCAATTTGTCATTCCTGACATAGTAGACCATATGATTTTCCGATTCAAAATGCCCAGTATCAGTCCATTTCAGCTCACTAATGCCTAGGCTATCAATGTTTATGTACTCCATTTCATTTTTTATGACTTCCTATTTTCCTAGACATTTTGTACATTCCATGTTCTGATTATTATGGATGTTTCCAGCTGTTTCTTTTCATTTTCAGTCTTGCTACCTCAGCAAATGAAGGTCCTGAAAGCTTGATTCCATCCACATCATTAAAGTTGACTCTACTTTCAGGGAAGCAGCTCTTTCCCAGCTGTGTTTTTAGTGAGTTCCAACCTGAGTTTCAGCACGACAGCAGCCAATGTTCCACTGCTATTCATAAAGTTTTCTCTGGCCAGTTTTTTTCAGAAGTAGACTGTAAGATTCTTCTTCCTAGTCTTAGTCTGGAAGCTCAGTTGAAACCTGTCCACCAAGGGTGACCTTGCTGGTATTTGAAATACTGGTGGCAAAGCTTCCAGTACCACAGCAACACACAAGCCACCAGAGTACAACAAATTGATGGACACATTTTATATACATATGTATTATTATACATATTAATATATAATAATAGTATAAAGTATTGTATTTTTTACATTTATATATATTGTAAATTTATATATAAATGTAACATTTCATGTAAGTTTTTTCCAAATATATTATTTTATAAATTATATAAAATTTTGCTTTATATAAATTTAAATAAATTATATCTTATATATGGATATTTTATAGAAATATAAATATTTATGTATAATAAAATAATTATATATACTACATATATCCATGTATCTATCTGGATATTAGGTATCACCGTTATTATACTGGAGCTCTGTTAAAGTGATGATAAGGAGTAGGGGAAGATTTTAAAATCTTATGATTAATTCTCAGTCTTTAAGTTGGCCTGTGTCTCTGGGTTGAGATCTTCACAAGTATTAACATATCTTTTTTTCTCTAGCCTAGGGTAACACAGGAAAGCTATAGTCAGCCATAGTTACATAACTGCCCTTCTGCCTACATAAGATAAGGCTCTGATAAAGTCTTTTTCAAAGAGCCCATGTGGCATAAGCTGTTTGCAATAGGCTGCTAACCTAAAGGTTGACGATTCAAGCCTACCCAGAGACCCCCATGAACAGCTTCCACAAAGATTAAAGTCAAGAAAACCCTATGAAGCAGTTGTACTCAGTGACTCATGGGGTTCCCATGAGTTGTGGCCAACTACAAGACTGTAACAACAACAAAGTGTTTTTCATCGGAGAGCGGGTCTTTGTTACACACTGGACATATTTCAAAATGGTTGCTTTTGTCCTCTTCCTGCCAAAGACACAGGTGATTTTTCTTGGCTCTTTAGAGTATCTGGTGGGATTCCTGGAAAAAGAACCCATGAAAGTGTGAGAGCATCCCTAACACCGAGGTTCCCAGGACTTTCACACTCCCAAGCTTATACACATTTAGCCTCCAGAACTTTATCAAGATTGGTTGTTGTTGTTATTAGGTGTCATTGAGTCAATTTCAACTCAAAGCAACCCTACTTACAGCAGAATGAAACAGTGCCTGGATTCGTGCAATCCTCACAATCACTGCTATGTTTGGCCCATTGTTGCAGCCACTGTGTCAATCCATCCCCTTGAGGGTATTCCTCTTTTTGAAAGACCCTCTACTATACTAAGAATGATGTCCTTCTTCAGGGACTGGTCCCTCCTGATAACACGCCCAAAGCACGTAAGACAAAGTCTCACCATCTTTGCTTCCATTCTGGCTGTACTTTTAAGACAGATTTGTTCATTCTTCTGGTAGACTACGGTATATTCAATATTCTTTGCCAACACCGTAATTCAAAGACATCAATTCTTCAGTCAACCCTATTCACTGTCCAGCTTTCACATACAACTGAGATAAATAAAAATACCATAGCTTGGGTCAGAAGCACCTTATTCCTCAAAGTGACATCTTTGCTTTTTAACACTTCAAAGCGGTCTTTTACAGCAGATTTGCCCAATGCAATGTGTCTTTTGATTTCTTAACTGCTGCTTCCATGGGTGTTGATTGTAGAACCAAGTAAAAGGAAATATTTGACAACTTCAATCTTTTCTCCTCTTACCATGATGTTGCTTATTGGTCCAGTTGTGAGGATTTTTGTTTTCTTTATGTTGAGGTGTAATCCATACTGAGGGCTACAGCCTTTGATCTTCACCAGTAAGTGCTTCAAGTTCTCTTCACTTTCAGCAAGTTAGGTTGTGCCATCTGCATATCACAGTTTATTAACGAGCCTTCCTCTAATCCCGATTCTGCATTCTTCTTCACATAGTCCAGTTTCTCAGATTATTTGCTCAGCATACAGGTTGAATAAGTATGCTGAAAGTATACAACACTGATGCACATTTTTTCTGATTTTAAACCATGCAATATCCTCGACTCGACAGCACTGGGTTTTTTACTGGGTTTATCCCCTTGTTCTGTTCGAACGACTGCTCTTCGTCTATGTACAGTTTCCACATGAGCACAATTAGGTGTTCTGGAATTTCCATTCTTAGTAATGTTATCCATAATTTGTTATGATCGACAGAGTCAAATACCTTCATATAGCCGATAAAAAATAGGTAAACATCTTTCTGGTATTCTCTGCTTTCAGTGAAGATCCATTTGACATCAACAAAAATATCCTTTGTTCCATGCCCTCTTCTGAATCCAGCTTGAATTTCTAGCAGCTCCCTGTTGATGTACTACTACAACCACTTTTGAATAATCTTCAGCAAAATTTTACTTGTGTGTGATATTAATGATACTGTTCCATAATTTCTGCATTATGTTAGGTCACCTTTCTTTGGAATGGGCATGTATATGGATCTCTTCCAGTCAGCTTGCCAGATAGCTGTCTTCCAAATTTCTTAGCATAGATGAGTGAGTGCATCCAGCATTGCGTCCATTCGTTGAAACATCTCAATTGGTGTTCCTTCAATTCCTGGAGCCTTGTTTTTTGCCAGTGCCTTCAGTGACACTTGGACTTCTTCCTTCAGCACCATAGGTTCTTGATAACATGATATCTCCTCAAATGGTTGAACGTAGACCAATACTTTTTGGTACAGTGACTCTGTGTATTCCTTCCGTGATGCTTCTTGCATCATTCAATCCATGATGCTTCTTGCATCATTCAACATTTTGCCTATAGAATCCTTAATTACTGAATCTCAAGGCTTGAATTTTTTTTTTTTTTTCAGTTCTTTCAGTTTGAGAAATGCCAAGTGCATTCCTCTCTTTTGGTTTTCTAACTCCAGGTATTTGTACATTTCATTATACTAATTTACTTTGTCTTCTCAAATCATCCTTTGAAATCTTCTGTCCAGTTCTTTTGCTTCATCATTTCTTCCATTCACTTTAGCTACCCTATGTACAAGAGCAAGTTTCAGAGTCTCTTCTGACATACATTTTGGTCTTTTCTTTCTTTCCTGTCTTTTTAATGACCTTTTGCTCTCTTCATGTATGACGTCCTTGATGTCATCCCACAACTCATCTGGTCTCCAGTCATTAGTGCTAAAAGCACCAAATCTGTTCTTCAACGGGTCTCTAGATTCAGGTGAGATTTACTTAGGATCGTACTTTGCCTCTCATGAACTTGTTTTAATTTTCTTCAGCTTCAACTTGAACTTGCATATTGAGCAGTTGATGGTCTGTTCCACAGCTGACCCCGGCCTTGTTCTGACTGATATTATTGAGTTTTTCCATCATCTCTTTCCACAGATGTAGTCGATTTGATTTCTGTGTATTTCATCCGGCAAAGTCCATGGGTATAGTTGCCATTTATATCATTGAAAAAAGGTATTTGCAATGAATAAGTCATTGGTCTTGGAAAATTCTAACATGCAATCTTCAGCATCATTTCTATCACCAAGGCCATGTTTTCCAACTATTGATCCTTCTTCTTTGTTTCTAAATTTCACGTTCCAAACACCAGTAACTATCAATGCATCTTGACTGCATGTTTAATCAATTTCAGATGGCAGAAGTTGGTAAAAATCTTCAATTTCTTCCCCTTTGGCAAAATCTTCCATTTCTTCCCCTTTGGCATTAATGTTTGGGGCATAAATCTGAATAATAGTCATACTAATTGGTCTTTCCTATAGGCGTATGGATATTATCCTGTCACTGACAGTGTTGTACTTCAGGATAGAAAATGAAAATGAAATGTTCTTTTTGACAATGAATGCAACATTTTTCCTCTTCTATTTGTCATTCCTGGAATAGTAGACCATGTGATTGCCCAATTAAAAATGGACTGTAGCAGTTGATTTCAGCTCACTAATGCCTAGGATATCAATCTTTATGTGTTCCATTTCATTTCTGACAACTTCCAATTTTCTGAGTTTAACACTTCATACATTCCATGTTTCTATTATTAATGGATATTTGCAGCTACTTCTTCTCACTTTGAGTCACGACATATCAGCAGATGAAGGTCCTGAAAGCTTTATCCCATCCTCATCATTAAGGTTGACTCTACTTTGAAGATTCAGCTATTGCCCTGTTGTATCTTCAGTTGTATTAGTTGTATCTTTCGGCCTGAAGGGCTCGTCTTCTGGCACTATATCAGACGATGTTACACTGCTATCAGTAAGGTTTTCCCTAGCCAAATTTTTCAGAAATAGATTGTCAGGTCCTTCCTCCTAGTCTGCCTCAGTCTGGAAGCTCCACTGAAACTTGTCCACCATGGGTGACCCTGCTGGCATTTGAAATATCAGTGGCATAGCTTCCAGCATCACAGCAACATGTAAGCCACCACACTACAACAAACTGACAGACGAGTGGTGGTTGTCAAGATTACCATTTAATTATTCTTACCATTTTGCAGTTTCATTGATTCTTCTCCTGATAAGCTATGTTGGCTATGTTTCTCCACATTCATCTGTCTCTCCATATTTCTGGGTGGAAGTTTGCCTTGTGGTGTCAATTCTCTGATGGGTCCAAGAAACGTTGTGGATTTTTAGTCTGTTCAGCTTTTTTCTAGTTGCAAGAATGGGGATGATGACTTCCAAGCTCTTTACATGTTGTTGCTGAAACCTGAAGTTTAATGATGTTTTTATAAAGAATTTCTGAAGGAAAAGACAGCAAAATATTACACTAGGAACAATCGACAATCCTTTGGGAATAGTAGATAATGCACACAGTACTTGGTTTACTGTTTATGGAAAAAAACAAATTTATAAAAAAATCATTAGCATTGACAAGCTTCTATGTGGAATATTTTCTTATTGACAAGATTCTATGGGGGGATATTTTCTTAATTTAAAAAGTAAAAGAAAGAAAGAAATCAAGCCCATTTTAGAACTCTTTTGTAAAATTTTTTTTTTTTTTGAAGCAAAAACTGATAATCATTATATTCATGTATTCATGTTCTGTAATTTAGTAGAAGACAAAGAGAAACTGATAGTCATCAAAAGGATTTTTCCAGCCAGGGTAAATGCATTCTCATGCATCATCATTTTTCTTTATAGGAGCCTCCTAAAGAGCAGCAGGGGTCATCTGTAAAGGATAAATTACTGATTCAGAGTAAAATTGATCAAGATTTTATTAATAGAGTACTATTCAAAGGAGTCCCTGGGTGGTGCAAATGCTTAATGCACTCCACTGCTAACTGAAAATTTGGAGGCTTGACTCCACCCAGGGGGATCTTGGAAGAAAGGCCTGGTCATCTACTTCTGAAAAATCAGCCACTGAAATCCCTATGGAGAACAGTTCTACCCTGACACACATGGGGTCACCATGAGTTGGAATCCACCATGAGTTGAAGTCAACTGGTATTACCATTCAAAAGTAAAGCAAAGCTCTTAACTGTATCAGATCAAAGTGACAACAGGGGCCTGAAAGATTAGAAAGGAACCTTAGGGGGCAGTGGGTTTACGTTAATGGAGGAGGAACAACTCAGAAAAGGAGGGTAGGAATGGATGCATAACTGAAGCAATGCAATCATTGTCACTGAATTGTATGTGAGAAACAGTTGAATTGGAGAATGTTGTGTATATTCTCAACAACAACAAAATAAATAAAAGTAAAGAATGTCACTGTTGAGTACTGTGCTCTTTTAAAAAAAAATTATCTAGAGGAGATCAAATAGACATCAGTTACTCTAAAGCATATATGAGAATTTTGGGTGGCATTGAGACTACATTAATTGGAATGGAACAACTAGAACGGAAATAATGAGAATGTTGACACAAACTGAAGAACATAACCAATATCACTGAACATTTTGTGTAGACATTGTTGAACAGGAACTTTTTTGCTGTGTATACTTTCACCAAAAATACAATAAAATTTTTTCTACAGAGCAAAACATAGTTCTAAAATCTGAAGATGGCAGAACAGACAGATGCTTCCAGCGAGCCCTCTTTACAACAAAGACTGGAAAAAACAAGTGAAACAAGTATATTTGTGACAAACTGGGAGCTCTGAGCATCAAAGGCAAGCTTAGACAATGAACTGAGGGGCAGGGGGAGGAAGAGACTGTTCAAAAGTGGAGAGGAGTTACCAGACCTGAATGGGGGGAGCCCTCCGGCACCATTCCCGGAGCAGCGGAGGTGGCACCAGCAGGGGGCTGGTACTAGCGTTTGGCCTCAGTTTCCTCAGGGAGAAGCAGCCAGCCACACAGCCTACTCACATCTCCGGAACCTGAGGAGAACGGCGCTCTTGGCAAAAGCTAAGTACTGCAGCCTCAGCGGCTGAATACCTAGGCCTGAGATAGACCCTGGTGAGCACCTAGAGCCATCCTCCCAGCCTTGGGGAAGGAAAAAATTTGCAACTGGGGAGAAAAGATAATTTGCTAGCTCCATTAACCAAGGGAGCTCGGGACAGAAGTGACTCCCATCCAGGCATAAACCGTCCGTGGACCTCGAGCATCTTTCCCTTCTGCATGGACCTGTGTAGGCCTATTTCAGGAGAATAGGCCCTTGTTGGCAAAGTCCAACCATTTCAGCTGTGCAGTGGAGAGGTGGGTGTTTGATGTTTGACATTGCTTTGACTATTAAACAAGGTCCTCACCCACCCACATCAGGGACCTAAGGACTGGTAGCTCCACTCAGGTCACCCAGCCACCCGTGACAGGTGTCCAAAGATAACTGGTACCTCCCAGTCCTTACACCCATAAACTTTGGGTGCCCATGGTCCCTCTGCAGAACCCACCCACCAGCACGTTCTAGGGAAGAGAGACGTGTTTTCCTCAGAGACACTTGGGGGTCAATTCTCAGGCCCCTGCCTTGTTCAGAGAGTGACCCCTGATGCAATCAGATATGGGTATATACGCCAATCACCCTTGCCCCTCTAAGACTGTAGAACAGAGCCTGTACCACACACTTGATGATCAGCTACCTGGAAACCTGAGCTGAATTCATACAAGGGAACTTAATGGACTCCTAGACTAAAATACCTGATAACAGCTCTGGCCAGCTGTGGACAGGACACCAGAGCTCCAAAGGCAAAAATAATCAAGCTAGCTCATTCAAGCAATCCATAGGGGTATACCAAAACAAAACAAAGCAGCAACTACGACACAGTAAGCAAGCATAAACTAATACAATAACTTATAGATGGCTCGGAGACAACAGTCAATATCAAGTCACATAAAGAAACAGGCCATGATCACCTCAACAGGCTCTCAAAACAAAGGATCCAGGGATCTTCTAGATGAAAGTGCATTCCTGGAATTACCGGATGCAGAATACAAAAGTTTAATATACAGAACCCTTGAAGACATCAGGAAGGAAATGAGGCAATACGCAAAACAAGCCAAGGAACACACAGATAGAGCAACTGAAGAAATTAGTTAGAAAGATTATTCATGAACATAATGAAAAGTTTAATAAGCTGGACAAATCCATAGACAGACAGCAATCAGAAATTCAGAAGATTAACAATAAAATTACAGAAGTAGACAACTCAATAGAAAGTCAGAGGAGCAGAATTGAGCAAGTAGAAGCTATAATTTCTGAACTCGAAGATAAATCACTTGGCACTAATATATTTGAAGAAAAACCAGAGAAAAGAATTTAAAAAAAATGAAGAAAACTTAAGAATCATGTGGGACTGTATCAAGAGAAATAACCTACGAGTGACTAGAGTACCAGAACAGGGAGGGATAACAGAAAATACAGAGAAAATTGCTGAAGACTTGTTGGCAGAAAACTTCCCTGATATTGTGAAAGATGAGAAGATATCTCTCCAAGATGCTCATCAAACTCCATATAAGGTAGACTTAAAAGAAAGTTACCAAGACATATTATAATCAAACTTCCCAAAACCAAAGATGAAGAGAGAATTCTAAGAGCAGTGAGGGATAAATGAAAAGTCACCTACAAGGGAGAGCCAATAAGAATAAGCTTGGACTACTCGGCAGAAACCATGCAGGCAAGAAGGCAATGGATGACATATTTAAAAATTGAAGGAAAAAAATTACCTGCCAAGAGTCATATATCCATCAAAACTGCCTCTTAAATATGAAGGTGAAATTAAGACATTTCCAGATAACACAAGTTGAGGGAATTCGTAAAAACCAAATCAAAATTACAAGAAATACTAAAGAGAGTTCTTTGGTTAGAAAATCAATAATATCAGCTATCAACCCAAGACTAGAACACTGGGCAGAGCAAACAAAAGTCAACCCAGACAGGGAAATACAAAAAAACAAAGCAAGATTATTAAAAAAAAAAAAAAAAAAAACCCAAAACAGAGTAACAACGATTTTATTATAAAAGAAGACAATACTAAAATAATAAAGAGGGACTAAGAAATGTAATCATACACCTTCCATATGGAGAGGAAGATATGGTGATACAAAGAAATAAAACTTAGTTCTAAATTTAGAAAAATAGGGGTAAATAATACGGTAACCACAAAGGAGACAAACTATCCTACTCATCAAAATAAAATACAAGGGAAAAATACAGGCTCAGCAGAAACAAAATCAACAACAAATATGCAGAAAGGACAATATGTAAAGAAAATCTACTCGGCACATAAAATCAAGTGGGAAAAAGAAACTGTCAACACACAAAAAAAGACATCAAAATGATAGCACTAAATTCATACCTACCCATAATTACGCTGAATGTAAATTGACAAAATACACCAGTAAAGAGATGGAGAGTGGCAGAATGGATTAAAAAACAAAATCCGTCTATATACTGCGTACAAGAGACACACCTTAGACTTAGAGACACAAACTAAAACTCAAAGGATGGAAAAAAATATATCAAGCAAACAACAATCAAAAAAGAGTAGTAGTGGCAATATTAAATTTCTGACAAAATAGACTTTAAAGTTAAATCCATCAGAAAGGATAAGGAAGGACACTATATAATGATTAAAGGGACAATACACCAAGAAGATATAACCACATTAAATATTTATGTACCCAATGACAGGGCTACAAGACACATGAAACAAACTCTATCAACATTGAAAAGTGAGATAGACAGCTCTGTAATAATAGTAGGAGACTTCAACACATCACTTTTGGTGAAGGACAGGACATCCAGAAGGAAGCTCAATAAAGACACGGAAGATCTAAATGCCACAATCAACCAACTTGACCTCATACACATGTACGGAACAATCCACTCAACAGCAACCAAGTATACTTTCTTTTCTAGTGCACATGGAACATTCCCTAGAATAGACCACATATTATGTCATAAAGCAAGCCTTAGCAGAATCCAAAACGTTGAAATATTACAAAGCATCTTCTCTGACCATAAGGCCATAAAAGTGGAAATCAACAACAGAAAAAGCAGGGAAAAGAAATCAAACACTTGGAACAATACCCTGCTCAAAATAGACTGGCTTATAGAAGACATTAAGGATGGAATAAAGAAATCCAGAGAATCCAATGAGAGTGAAAACACTTCCTATTAGAATCTGCGACACAGCAAAAGTGGTGCTCAGATGCCAATTTATATCAATAAATGCACACATCCAAAAAGAAGAAAGGGCCAAAATCAAAGAATTAGCCCTACAACTTGAACAAATAGAAAGAGAGCAACAAAAGAAACCCACAGGCACCAGAAGAAAACAAATAATAAAAATCAGAGCTGAACTAAATGAAATAGAAAACAGAAAAACAATTGAAAGAATTAACAAGACCAAAAGCTGTTTTTTTGAAAAAAATCAACAAAACTGATAAACCACTGGCCAAACTGACAAAAGAAAAACAGGAGAGGAAGCAAATAACCTGAATAAGAAATGAGAGGGACGATATTACAACAGACCCAACTGAAATTACAAGAATCATATCAGATTACTATGAAAAACTATACTCAAACAAATTCGAAAACCTAGAAGAAATGGGTGAATTCCTAGAAACACACTATCTACCTAAACTAACACAGAGGTAGAACAACTAAATAGGCCCATAACAAAAGAAGAGATTGAAAAGGTAATCAAAAAACTCCCAACAAAAAAAAACCCTGGTCCAGACGGCTTCACTGCAGAGTTCTACCAAACTTTCAGAGAAGAGTTAACACCACTACTTCTAAAGGTATTTCAGACCATAGAAAAGGATGGAATACTACCAAACTCATTCTATGAAGCCAACATCTCCCTGATACCAAAACCAGGTAAAGACACCACAAGAAAAGAAAATTATAGACCTATATCCCTCATGAATGTAGATGCAAAAATCCTCAACAAAATTCTAGCCGATAGAATTCAACAACATATCAAAAAGTAACTCACCTTGACCAAGTGGGATTCATACCAGGTATGCAGGGATGGTTCAACATTAGAAAAACAATTACTGTAATCCAACATATAAATAAAACAAAATACAAGAAACATGATTTTATCAATCGATGCAGAAAAGACATTTGACAAAGTTCAACACTCATTCATGATAAAAACTCTCAGCAAAATAGGAATAGAAGGAAAATTCCTCAGCATACTAAAGGGCGTTTATACAAAGCCAACAGCCAACATCACCCTAAATGGAGAGAGCCTGAAAACATTCCCACTGAAATCAGGAACCAGGCAAGGATGCCCTTTATCACCACTTTTATTCAACATTGTGCTGGAAGTTCTAGCCAGAGCAGTTAGGCTACATAAAGAAATAGGGCATCCAGATCAGCAAGGAAGAAGTAAAAGTATCTCTATTTGTAGATGACATGATTTTATACACAGAAAGCCCTAAGGAATCCTCCAGAAAACTACTGAAACTAATAGAAGAGTTTAGCAGAATATCAGGATACAAGATAAACATACAAAAATCAGTTGGATTCCTCTACACCAACAAAAAGAACATCGAAGAGGAAATCACCAAATCAATATCATTTAGAGTAGCCCCCAAGAAGAAAATACTTAGGAATAAATCTTACCAGAGATGTAAAAGACTTATACAAAGAAAACTACAGTATACTTCTGCAAGCAACCAAAAGAGACTTACATAAGTGGAAGAACATTCCTTGCTCGTGGATAGGAAGGCTTAACATTATAAAAATGTCTATTCTACCAAAAGCAATCTATAGATTTAATGCAATTCCGATCCAAATCCCAAGGACATTCTTTAATGAGATGGAGAAACAAATCACCAACTTCATATGGAAGGGAAAGAAGCCCCGGATAAATAAGGCATTACTGAAAAAGAAGAACAAAGTGGGAGGCCTTACTTTATCTGATTTTAGAACCTATTATACCTTCACAGTAGTCAAAACAGCCTGGTACTGGTGCAACAACAGATACATGGACCAATGGAACAGAATTGAGAATCCAGACATAAATCCATCCACATATGAGCAGTTGATATTTGATAAAGGCCCCAAAACAGTTAAATGGGGAAAAGACAGTCTTTTTAACAAATGGTGCTGGCATAACTGGATATCTATCTGCAAAAAAATGAAATAAGACCCATACCTCACTCCATGCACAAAAACTAACTCAAAATGGATCAAAGACCTAAATATAAAATCTAAAATGATAAAGATCATGGAAGAAAAAATAGGGACAATGTTAGGAGCATACAGGGCATAAACAGTATACAAAACATTATAAAGAACGTAGAAGAAAAACTAGATAACTGGGAGCTCCTAAAAATCAAACACCTATACAGTTGCTATGAGTCGGAATTGACTCGATGGCAGTGGGTTGGGTGGGTATGCTCATCCAAAGACTTCATCAAAAGAGTAAAAAGACTACTTACAGACGGAAAAAGTTTTTAGCTATGACATTTCTGATCAGCGCTTGATCTCTAAAATCTACATGATACTGCAAAAACTCAACTACAAAAAGACAAATAACCAAATTAAAAAATGGGCAAAAGATATGAATAGACACTTCACTAAAGAAGACATTCAGGTAGCTAACAGATATGTGAGGAAGTGTTCACGATCATTAGCCATTAGAGAAATGCAGACCAAAACTACAATGAGATTTCATCTCACTCCAACAAGGCTGGCATTAATCCAAAAAACACAAAATAATAAATGTTGGAAAGGCTGTGGAGAGATTGGAACACTTATACACTGCTGGTAGGAATGTCAAATGGTACAACCACTTTGGAAATCGATTTGGCGTTGCCTTAAAAAGCTAGAAATAGATCTACCATACGATCCAGCAATCCCACTCCTTGGAATATATCCTAGAGAAATAAGAGCCTTTACACGAACAGATATATGCACACTCATGTTTATTGCAGTACTGTTTACAATAGCAAAAACATGGAAGCAACCAAGGTGCCCATCAATGGATGAATGGATAAATAATTTATGGTATATTCACACAATGGAATACTATGCATCAATAAAGAACAGTGATGAATCTGTGAAACATTTCATAACACGGAGGAACCTGGGAGGCATTATGCTGAGTGAAATTAGTCAGTTGCAAAAGGACAAATATGGTGTAAGACCACTATTATAAGAACTTGAGAAATAGTTTAAACTGAGAAGAAAACATTCTTTTGTGGTTACAAGAGCGGGGAGGGAGGGAGGGTTGGAGAGCTGCATTCACTAATTAGATAGTAGATAAGAACTACTTTAGGTGAAGGGAAAGACAGCACACAATACAGGGGTGGTCAGCACAACTGGACTAAACCAAAATCAAAGAAGTTTCCTGAATAAACTGAATGCTTCAAAGGCCAGCGTAGCAGGGGTAGGGGTCTGGGGACCTTGGTTTCAGGGGACATCTAAGTCAGTTGGCATAATAAAATCTATTGACAAAACATTCTGCATCCCACTTTGAAGAGTGGCATCTGAGGTTTTAAACGCTAGCAAGCAGACATCTAAGATTCATCAATTGGTCTCAAACCACCTGGATCAAAGGAGAATGAAGAACACCAAGGACACAAGGTGATTACAAGCCCAGGAGACAGAAAGGGCCACATGAACCAGAGACTACATCACCCTGAGACCAGAAGAACTAGATGGTGCCCGGCCACAACCGATGACTGCCCTGACAGGGAACACAACACAGAACCCCTGAGGGAGCAGGAGAGCAGTGAGATGCAGAACCCAAATTCTCATAAGACCAGACTTGATGGTCTGACTGAGACTAGAAGGACCCCTGTGGTCATGGCCCCCAAACCTTCTGTTGACCCAGGACAGGAACCATTCCCAAAGCCAACTCTTCAGACATGGATTGGACTGGACAATGGGTTGGAGAGGGATCCTGGTGAGGAGTGAGCTTCTTGGGTCAGGTGGACACTTGAGACAATGTTGGCATCTCCTGCCTGGAGGGGAGATGAGAGAGTGGAGGGGGTTAGAAGCTGGCAAAATGGACACAAGAAGAGAGAGTGAAGGGAGAGAGCGGGTTGTCTCATTAGGGGGAGAGTAATTGGGAGTGTGTAGCAAGGTGTATATGGGTTTTTGTGTGAGAGACTGACTTGATTTGAAAACTTTCACTTAAAGCACAATAAAAATTATAAAAAAAAAAAAAAGTTCTAAAATCCTTCATACCTTATCACCTTTTAAAGGTGTTCATTTATATACAAAGAATGCAAATTATGAAGGTGTTTTCATGAATTCATCTATACATTAAAGAAAGCCATCTCGGATGCTTTGTATGTAAGTACTGTATTTTTATGCAAATAATGCATGCCTTCTACTGTTTGCCAACCACTCCCCTCCCCTCTACCTGCAAGATATTTATGGAAACGCCACTACGCCAATTTTTTTGTACATGTTGGGGTAAAAAAAAAAAAATCAATATAATGTGCTTTCAAAAATACCTCGCGGAGGGGGGAAGTGGTTAGAAAACAAATGTCGAAGGCACAGGTTATTTGTGTTAAAATATGATGGCACTCTAAAACATTGTTTTATTCACTTTTTGCTGCTGATTTACACTGGCTAAATTTTTTTTATTATTATTATGCTCAGGTCATCCATATCATCTGAATTAATGGCATAAGGCTATGTCTTAGTTTTCTAGGGCTGTCATAAATACCACAAAACATCTGGGTTTAAAGTACAGAAGTTTACTGTCTCACAGTTCCGGAGGCTAGAAGTACAAATCAGGGTATCAGCCATGCTGATTCTTTCTGAGGGCTCTGAGAGGGGAAATGTTTTATGCTTATCTCCTAGCTTCTGGCGGCTCCTGGCAAACCTTGGTGTTTCTTGGCTCATAGACGCATCTTCACAGGGTGTCTTCTTCCTGTTTGTCTTTGCGTCTCTTTCATAAGACATTACTCAGGTGAGATTAAGATCATCCTATTCTGGTATGACCTTTCGTTACCTGATAACATCTCCAAAGACCTATTTCCAAACAAGGTCACATTCACAGGTACCAAGGGTTGGGAGTTCAGCATATCATTTTCTGGGGGACACAATTCAACCCATAACAGGCTATAATTGTTTAAATCTGAATATTCCATTTAATATGCTCTGTAATTTTTTTTTTTTTAAATAATGATACTGAATGTAACAGAGTTCTTTTGCATTTGCCATTGATTAAGAGTGATGATACATTTTCTAACTGGCTCCTAATATTTGAAAATAAGTTACTACAATGCTTGGGGGTGGGAGGCAGATACAGAAGTACACACAACCATATACGAATAATATTTATTTAGGGTTGCAAAGGATTTTACCCTGTTATCTTTCCTATGCCTGACAACAAAGATATTGATATTTTTAAGTTTTTTGTCAAGATGATATCCCAAAAAATGATTTAATCAGACATTGAGAAATCACTCAGTGTTATATTTGTCATCAGGGAAATACACGTTAATCGGGAAAGAAAATGCATCGTCACCAACAAGAGGATTAATTTTATCATATGGATGGAGGTTCACTGTTGTAGTTATCTAGCATATCTAGCAAGTTGTCTTATTTGCTCTTTCAGGTACATTTTGCACTATATTTTCAAGCATTTGGGAAGCATATTCTTTCTGCAAGTTACAAAATTATTCTTTCTCACATCAAAAATTGATTCCTTTATGAGTTTCCCACTTCAGCACAAATTATTTATTGCTAGATGGATTTATAAGACTACAAGAAATATGCTTGCTTCTTTAATATCCTTTTAGTCAAAAACAGAATGGAATCCCCCAGAGAACATTTAGTCATATCAGAAGGGTGGGAAATTTGACTAACTAGCTGTTTTCTTATGAAAGTGTTGAGAAAGGGAATTTTCCAAATTAATGTTAATCTTTATTAAATCTGTTTTCCTTGAAAGAAAGCCAATATCTGACTGAAGGTGACAAGACAAACTTATCCTCTACACTTTCTCTGCATTAAAGTAGAAAAGAGATAAAAATGAAAGGTTGATATTTTTTCTCTCTCATCATATGAAATTATATTGTGATCACCCAGGAGTGTCGTGTGCACAGAGAACTCTCTAGAATTTTGATCTGCTGAAATAAATACATCATTACCTTATCTGGTCCTAGCTGATCTTCCATTATGATTTTGATATAATATCTTCTCAAAACAACACAGAACTGTAAAGCATGTCCTATCTTAAATTGTATTTTTATTTTTCTTATAAATCTGAGGTTGGCCTTGGAAATCCTCATTCTAAACCAACCCTACACCCTCAGTTTTATAAGTCTGCCAGCTATGGCACTGGAAGAACCACAGAAATGATAGTGACTACAAGTCCATGTCTCCTGATTTTCAACCCCATTGCTCTTTCCAAGTCAAATATCTATTAGCTCACCCAGCTAGCTTAGAGCACAGGATGAAATCCAGCTAACAGTTTTTGAGTGTTTGAAAGTTACTGAGTTATCAGTTTTTGAGTGCAAGAAAGAGAGGAACCCTGTCACAGAGAGGGTCACATCCCAGACAAGCTAAGAAACATGGCGCTTACAGCACAAGTTATTAAAATTATCTTAGGACACAAATTACAGAATAAAACAATGTAAGTTTATTTCTCTTTCACATTCAATTAGCTTAGAGGTTCACAAGTAGTAAGGTACTCCATGGTGTAAGACAGTTTGGTAAACTGTAGCCTGCAGGCCAAATCCAGCCCACTACCTGCAATGTAGATAAAGTTTTATTGAAACACAACCATTTTCACTTGTTGATGTGCTACAGCACTGGAGTTGAATTACTCGGAACAGATGTGGCCCACAAAATCTAAAATATTTCCTGCTTGGTCCTTAATGGGGTGGGGAGGAACAAAAACAAACCTTAATCTACCAGAAAGTAAGTCACAATATATTCCAAATGGTGAAAATAATGTATTCCCTCACCATGACTGCATTAAACTAGAAATCTATAACAAAAGAAAGCAAAAAAAAATCATCAAATAGTTGGAAAATAAAAAGGTATTACGAAATAACTCATGGATAAAAGATGAAAAAAGAATGGTAACATTTTCAAATGATAATGCAGACAACATCATAATTTGTAGGATGTAACTAAACGAGTATTTAGAGAGAAATCTATAGAATCAAATGCATGTATAATAAAATATGAAAGATTAAAAGTCAATGACCTAAGAAGTCTGGAAAAATAAGAGCAAGTGAAACCCAAAATATGTATAAGGAAGGAAATAATACAGTTAAGAACCAAAATCAATTAAATAGAAAAAGAATATCAACAAAAATGAAAAAATATTTAAAATATTAGTAAAATTAATAATCCCCTGGCAGGACAGGACAGATCAAAAGAAAGAGAAAAATTGCCAATATAAAAAATGAAAAGCAGAATGTAATAACAGATACTATAGGTAGCAAAAGGATAAAAGGGATTTATGAACATATTATGTAAGTAATTTTTGATAACTTAGATGAAATTGATAAATGTCTCTTTAGTTTTTTTTTAAAGCACAACTTACCAAAAAGGACATAGAGAAACAGAAATGCTTTATAGTTTTCTACATCTGTTAAAGAAATTGAATTTGTCATTAAAAGCCATCCTATCAAGAAATCTTCTGGAACACAGACTTCACCAGTGAACTGCAACATTTGAGGAAGAAACAATACCAGTCTTACAGAGAATCTTTCAGTGAGTAAAGAAAGGGGAAACACATCCCAAATTGTTTCAGGAGTTAGCATATCACTGATACCTAAATCTGATAATCGCCTTAGGTAGAAAAACTTACAGACTAATACTCTTTATGAGCTTGCATGTCAGTCAGTCAGTCAGTCAGTCAGTCAGCCAGCCAGTCAGTCAGCCAGTCAGCCAGACAGTCAGCCAGTCAGCCAGACAGTCAGCCAATCAGCCAGTCAGCCAGCCAGTCAGCCAGTCAGTCAGTCAAGTAAGTCAGTTTAAGCATGCTTTAAGTCAGTTAGTCGGTCGGTCAGTCAGTCAGTAAATCGGTTAATAAATACAAGAAAACAAACCTTAAAGATATTAGGAAATAGAATCCAGTAGCTCTCTCAAACTAACCAACAACCACTATTTCGTTACGAGAGGCTACGTAACAAAGAGTACATGTCTACACTGGGCGTTTTGAGCACATTTTTGCTCTAGAGCCTCAGGTGAACTAAAGAATTGTCTATTTTCGTTCTTTCAGCATTTACTGAGTGTAATGAGCACAGGCCACTGCACAAGTCCTTGAGGTAAGAAATCTGGTCAAGGGATTTAAGACCCTGTTCTTAAGCACCTGACTCCTCTACCACGCCCTCGTAGAACCGGCAGCGGTTTCTTCCCTTCTGCCCCCGCCTGACGGCGTTGTCTCCGCCGCTAAGGCGACGCCGTGAGCCCAGCCAGCCACTCAAGGCGCACCGAGGAAGACGGGCGGAGACTGAGCGGACGCCGGTTCGAGGAGAGAGGTGAAATGAAACGTGTTTTTGGAGCGAGGGAAGAAAACTTTGATGTTGGAACTGCGAGGAAATCAGAACTCGTGTAGGGAGCGGGGGCAGGGAGGGCGCTTTCACCCGGGGTCAGAAACAAGCACTTCCCCCAAATCTGAGATGAGAGGCTTACGCTCCTCCTCGAGCCAGCCAGGCGCTCACCTTGCAGTCTGTGATCTCGGAGTCCATCCGGGAAAGCACAGGACATGGGGAGCTCTGTGGGTTCACTCTCCCACTGGAAAGACTGGCGAGAACCTGGTGCCGTGAGGACAGAAACAGACGCAGCGCCAGGAAGAGCGAGCCGAGCCCGAGCTGACGCCTACTAGAGCAGAGTTCCTTCCCGTTTTGTGCAAAAGGATTGCTACGAAGTCCGTTCCCTCAGGCGCAGGAACAGACAGGTTGAAGGGCTTGAGCGCAGGTCAGCCCGCGCGCTAGGCGAGTTCCCGGGCTATTTGCTGAGTGCGCAAGGCCAGCTACTACTGGTGCCGCTGAGGGTGGTTGAATCTGGATAGAAAACAGCGCTGGTGGCGCAGCGGAGAGTTACCTTCGAAGCCCATCACTGGTGACAGTGTAGCAGTGGCGTTTCTGCCCTGAGTATGCTCCTAGTTGAACAGTGTGAGCTGCGTGAAGAGGGATCTGGTTACGCTGTAGTAAAATGCCAGAGTACGCAGCACTGTCATAAACATTATTGTGAATAAATTTTTTATTGTGAAAGGCCTCTTAAACTTCTGATGGGTACCAAATATGCAAATCAACTGAGAAAAAAGAACAAAGGGCATTTGAGTATGCAGCATATTTTATTTTTGTGGATCTGATTTAGGAGGTAGGCACGTGGGCGTGAACAGTACCATGGTTGAATTTTAAATTCTAGTTTCTTTCTTGCAGAAGGTGCCTCAGTGGATTTCCACTAATGGCAAAAATGATTCAGGAGAATACTCAAATTGGAGCGAAAATCAGAAATATTTCCTTGAAACCCGTCTGTTGAACGCCTTTGTGATTCAGTGTTGTCCGTTATCTGTCGGCAACGAAATAGTACCGAAGTTGGGAGTCAGGTAAACAATTTTATAGCAATTTGACATTGCCGGGAGATCCAAAGTGTGGTCAGTGGACTCCTGGTTGAGCAGGGTAGAGACTTATGTTCCCTCCCTGGGCCTGATCCCAGCACAAGTCCTGCACAATAGCACCACACTGCAATGTGGGATATTTTAAGGTTGGTTCCACAAAGTGTACTGAACCCAGAATCCATTTTTCCACTGAAAGATAATCTCAATGTAACTATAATTTAACAGGATAAATTGTTAAAATAGTTTGTGAAGCTTATTCCTCCTCCATCATTAGCTCTGAGCCGTGAGATTCTGAACAAACTTTATGCAGCAGGAATTGAAAACTTTGTCAAGATGTAAATCCCACAACGTAATTCATATTTAATTTTCTTCAAGTAAATAGTTTCCTTTGAAGGTTCGTAAGCAGTCGAGGGATAGCAGTTTGTTGTTCGCTTTTGGTTTTGTTTCTGCCGACAATCCACCATCCTGTTGGTTCCAGGTGTCCAGCGTATCTTCCAAGTTTACAGCGTCCACAAATTGCCTCGCCTAGGGGCCTTCCTCGCCTTCTACCTCACTTACCAGAACAGGGAAGGCGATGACTGCGTTCCCTGCAGCTCCGCCCTTCCTGGGCCAGCACTATTGACTCAGAGTCTGGATGCTGGGATCTGGGAAGGAGGGAAGCAGGTTGGGAGGTGGAGAAGCCAAGAAGAGCTTGGTCTTCTTGGAGTCCAGGGCCACAACTTGCTGCTTGCCGGAAGTGCAACGGGCTCAGGAAGGAGTTTAGTGGTTAAGAGGCATCATTTGAGCAGCAAGGAGAAAGGCTGCACCACAGAGACCCTCTATGCGCAGCGCCCTCTCCAAGGTAAGCTGAGAAAAGTGCCCACGGAGGAGCTGATCCCGTCGCTTCCCCGCAATTCCGGGCGCCAGAAATTAAGTCGCAAAATCTCTAATGGTAGACTTTGTAGCCCGAAATTTTGCTCATCAGATGGCTGTAACTAGAAACAATACAAAAAGGGTCTCACCCTCTGAAGTCGCCACCTTTGGCGGGCCAGGAACCGGGAGAATGCCCGCAGCAGCCGAGTGCGGGGAACCCCGAGGTCCCCAGCAGCTGCGCTCCGGGTGCCCACCGCAACCCTCGCCAGTAGCCATCGACTGCCCAGCGAACAGCTCCGTACGGCCGAAGCGAGCGGTCGGCTGGGGAGAGGGTTGTGGCCCTGGCGTCCAGAAACAAATGCCCAGATTGACGGCGTGCGGGCGCGGGGAGATCCCGGGACTCCCGGGAGAGAGCGAGCCGGGCTAGCTGGGGACGCTGGACACTTAAATGACAGACGAACACGCCCCCTGTGGTGCAGGATGCGCGGGGAACTGCAGCCGGGTCGCCCGGGCCCACTTCTGATCTGTGCCACTGGCACTGAGGAAGAGCGCCCAGGAAAGGAGAGGGCCGGGCACATCCTCAGCCTCTATGCCCCCCCCCCCCCAGTAAACATCAACTCCCTGAGATGCACTCGTCCTAAAAGAGACAAATTCACTGCGCTGTGCCCTTTCTATATTCCTGAAACACAGGGTTACTGAATATAGTAAAATGGTTGTTGTTTTAGGCCAATGTAAGGTGGTTTGTTATGTAGCAATAGTAACGAGCGCATAATTATTACACAATTTTTATTTACTATATCCCGATTTTTTAAATAGAAAAATAATCTAAGAAGTTATTTTATGACATTCAGAAAATAAATTCCACCTATACCATGAAAATAGTATCATTCTATATTAATGTGTAGATTGACTAAAATTAAGACATTTTTATTAAAATAAGAAAAATTTTTCAACATTTCAAAGATCATATAAGAGAAAGTGTCACACTGAGCAATTTGCAGGAAATTTTAGTGTATGCAAATCCTTGTACTTTTTACTAAAATATGATCTCTATAATAACTTTTTTGAATGTATGTATCACTAGGGACACATTCCACAATATGTGAATGTGAATGTTGCTGAAGAGACAGAAGCTTTTCCTGACCTATATTATTAAAAAAAAAAAAAAAATTCTCCTGGTGAATTTGCTTCGTAATTCAAAACACTATTTCATTGTTTACTGCCAGCTTATTCATGGTATAAGTTTATGACATAAGTTTTACCTTTTAAAAGTTTAATACGTGTTTTATGTATTAGTTTAAACATATTTGAACAAGTATGATGGAAATTCCCTGGTTTAAAATATTAGTTTGTATTAATTATTATGGAGGCCCTGGTGGCATAGTGGAAACCCGGGTGGCGTAGTGGTTAAGAGCAATGTCTACTTACCAAAAGGTCAGCAGTTCAAATCCACCAGATGCTCCTTGGAAACTCTGTGGGGCAGTTCTACTCTGTCCTATAGGGTCCCTATGAGTCAGAATCAACTCCGTGGCAATGGGTTTGGTTTTAGTGTTAATTATTATAATATATTCTAACTATACATAGAAATAGTTCTACTTAATTATTTCAGCTGTAAGAAAGGAATGCTAACTAGTACAACTTCAAAAAGAGCCAGAGTATATTTTCAAATAGAAAGTAAGTAAAATTGGTGTATGTTATATTCCAGACTTAAATGCACTTTAGGAGTATGTTCTACATAGGAATACATATTTAAATAACATGTCATAAAGCTTGAAAACCTAAGCAATATACCTAAAGCTCTTGACTTGACAACTTTGCCTTTTATCCAATGAAACATTTTAGTCTGTATTTTTCCTTCAAGAATTGGTAGATACTTAAACACCTAAGAGTAATAGGAGTAAATGAATGATGGTAAGGATATCACACCCTATTAATTAAACTAAATCACAAACTGAAATATATAGCATAATAGTGAAGAATATATATATATGTAGTCTATGTATATAAATGTACATACGTATGTACGTACATATGTGTATCTGTATATGTCAGATATATTTATTAATTATACCAATTGACAATAAATGCCAGATAAGGTTTACTATTTCCATTTATGAGATCCACGTAAATTTTGTTGCTGATATTAATATATATTTTTCTTACCTTCAAAATTATCAAGTGGGGAATACATACACACACACACACATATATTTGCAAGAGGACATTGCACTCATTCATTTAAAAATCAAAGTAACTCTGCATATATCTTTAGCTTTTTAATTAAAATCAGGTCTTACAGGGAAATCTTTGGATTATGCCAGTCTGGCATAAAGGTGATCCAACAGAATGTGGAAATTATCGAACAATATCATTAATATCACACACAAGTAAAATTTTGCTAAAGTTAATTCAAAAGCAGTTGTAGCAGTACATCAACAGGGAACTGCCAGAAATTCAAGTGGATTCAGAAGAGGACATGGAACGAGGGATATCATTGCAGATGCCAGATGGATCTTGGCTGAAAGCCAAAAATACCAGAAAGGTGTGTTTTATTGACTATGTAAAGGCATTTGACTTTGTGGACCATAATAAATTATGGATAACTTTGTGAAAACAGAGAATTCCGGAACACTTAATTGTGCTCATGAGGAAACTGAACAAAGACCAACAGGCAGTTGTTGGAACAGAACAAGGGGATAATGCCTGGTTTAAAGTCAGGACAGGTGTGCATCAGGGTTATATCCTTTCACCATACATATTCTGTCTGTATGTTGAGCAAATAATTTGAGAAGCTGGACTATATGAAGAGGAACAGGGCATCAGGATTGGAGGAAGACTCATTAACAACCTGCAAGATGCAGATGACACAACCTTGTTTGCTGAAAGTGAAGAGGACGTCAAGCACTATTGATGAAGGTCAAAGAACAATCTTCAGTATGGATGATACCTTAACATAAAGAAAACAAAAATCCTCACAACTGGATCAATAAGCAAGATCATGATAAATGGAGAAAAGAAAGATTGAGGTTGTCAAGGATTTCATTTTACTTGGATCAACAGTTACCATGGAAGCAGTAGTCAAGAAATCAAACAACATGTTGCATTGGGCAAATCCATTGCAAAAGGTCTCTTTAAAGTGTTAAACAGCAAAGATATCACTTTAAGGACTAAGATGTGCCTGACCCAAGCCGTGGTATTTTCAGTCGCCTCATATGCATTTGAAAGCTGGACAGTGAATAAGGAAGACCAAAGAATTGATGCCTTTGAATTATGGTGTTGATGAAGAATATACCATGGACTGCCTGAAAAATGAACAAATCTGTCTTGGAAGAAGAACAGCCAGAATGCTCATTAGGAATGAGCATAGTGAGATTTAGTCTCACATACTTTGGACATGTTATCAGGAGGGACCAGTCCCTGGAGAAGGACGACATCATGCTTGGTAGAGTGTCAGCAAAAAAGAGGAAGACCCTCAACGAGGTGGATTGACACAGTGACTGCAACAATGGGCTCAAGCAAAATGATTGTGAAAATGGCACAGGACTGGGCCGTGTTTCATTCTGTTGTACACAGGGTTGCTGTGAGCCAGAACCGACTCCACAGTACCTAACAATAACAAAAAGTTAAGCAAAAATATCTATGAGCAATTGCTGAGTGGGGAATTTTCTTTTTTGAAGTGCTCCTTCGATATGTACTTATTATCCTACTTTTCTGTCCAGAGGGATAAATTTTTCTGTGAGAACAGCAATACGAAAATTCTCCAATTCGACAAAACTTTTCAACAAAATTCAGATGACTCTAAAAAGAGAGAGAGAGAGAGAAAAAAAGTAAAGTAAAGTAAATTCATGCAGCTGGGATAGAAGCTAGGGTTGTCATTGGGAAAGAAGCAATAGCCATTCAAAAGAGTCAGAAACTGGGAATATTTGGTTATTTTTGTAGTTACATAGTGTCATTTTCTCAGTGTTCAAACATGATTGCACGGTGGTCTTTTCAGCTTGTTTGATCACAGTCACTGAGTGGCCTTCTGGATTATTGATACTATCCTGTGAAAAGTATTTATGTGCTGTAGGTAGCTGTGCAGTATTTGTCAGCTGCTAGACTTTTTTTTTTTTAATATTCTAAAGTTTCATCATTCTAAGAATTTAGGATTTGACTAGTATTCGGGTGTTGCACATTCTCCCCCCAGCCGACGCCAAACCCACAGAATATCATTAAGGTGTATTAGCCAGAGGGTTTCATCAGATTTAATCTTCTGTAATCTTCCATGTCAGCCTCTGAAATAAAAGCAATTATAGTTAGAAAGTTGAAAGCACTGAAGCATTCAAGAAGTATTTGCAAGGTTCATTTGCAATAGAAAGGGCTGAAAAATATAAGATTTATTTGCAGCAAAACTGAATCATGCATCACATTTTTATCATAAAATTTACCTAACTAGCTATAACACCATCTGAAAATCTAAAGAGGTAGAATAAATATTTCAGTTAATACTCTGATATAGAATCGTATGCATGCAAAAACTGAACAGTGAATAGGGAAGAACAAAGAACTGATGCATTTGAATTATGGTGTTGGCAAAGAATATTAAATATACCGTGGACTGACAGAAGAATAAACAAATCTGTCTTGGAAGAAGTACTTCCAGAATGCTTCTTAGAAGCCAAGATGGCAAGACTTCGTCTCACCTACTTTGGACATGATATCAGGAGGGACCAGTGACTGGAAAAGGACATCATGCTTGTTAAAGTAGGGGATCAGTGAAAAAGAGGAAGACCCTCAGGAGATGGATTGACACAGTAGCTACAGCAATGGACCAAAACATAGCAATGGTCATGAGGATGGTGCAGAGCTGACAGCTTTTTGTTCTGTTGTACACAGGGTTGCTGTGAGTCGGAAGCAACTCGACTGCACCTAACAACAGCGATATATTAGAAAAACAATTATTAAAGGAAAGTTTATTGACCTAGATGTTAGAAAGTTGGAGTAAGCTCCTTGATACTGAGGAATGCTAACTTAGAAGCTCTTTGAATACTATATCAACACATGTTTACAATGTCTGAATAATTTATCCTGTTCTCTGGAAACCAGCTACATAGTAATAACTGGCATTCATATTATGATTCCGGTTTTTAAAATATTTTCATATGCATCTTTTTCACTGCATTTACTTTTTCTAAAGGTAAATATCATTAATATCACATGCAAAAATTTCCTGAAGATAATTCGAAAATGGTTGCAGCAGTATATAACCAGGAACTGCCAGAAATTCAAGTTGAATTCACAAGCGGACCTGGAAACAAGGGATATCACTGCTGATGTCAGATGGATCCTGGCTAAAAGCAGAGAACACCAAAAAGATGTTTACCTGTGTTTTATTAACTACACAAAGGTGTTTGGCTGTGTGGCTCATAATGAATTCTGGATAACATGCTCACAGGGAACCTGCACTAGACCAAGAGGCAGTTACTTGAATAGAACAAGGGAATACTTCCTGGTTTACAATCAGGAAAGTTGTGCATCAGGGTCGTATCCTTTCACCATACTTATTCAATCTGTATGCTGAGCAAATAATCTGAGAAGCTGGACTGTATGAAGAAGAATGTGGCATCTGGATTGGAGGAAGACTCATTAACAACCTGCAATATGCAGATGACACAACCTTGTTTGCTGAAAGCGGAGAGGAATTGAATCACTGATGAAGATCAAAAACCACAGCTTTCAGTATGAATTACCTTAACATAAAGAAAACAAAAATCCTCACAACTGGACCAATAAGCAACATCGTGATAAACAGAGAAAAGATTGAAGTTGTCAAGGATTTCATTTTACTTGGATCCACAATTAATGCCCATGGGAGCAGCAGTCAAGAAATAAATGATGTATTACATTGGGCAAATTGGCTGCAAGAGACCTCTTTAAAGGGTTAAAAAACAAAGATGTAGAGAGGACTTTGAGGAAAGGTGTACCTGACCCAAGCCATGGTACTTTCAATCACCTCATACACGTGTGAAAGCTAAACAATGGATAAAGAACACCAAAGAACTGATGCCTTTGAATTACGGTATTGGTGAAGAATATTGACTATACCACGGACTCTCAGAAGAAGGAACAAATCTGTCTTGAAAAAAGTACAGGAAGAATGCTCCTTAGAAGCAAGGATGGCAAGACTTTGTCTCCCATACTTTCTACATGTTACTGGAGGGACCAGTCCCTGCAGAGTGACATTATGCTTGGTAAAGTAGAGGGTCAGTGAAAAAGAAGAAGACCCTCAAGGAAATGGATTTACACAGTAGGTGCAACAGTGGACTCAAACATAGCTAATATTGTGAGGATGGCACAGGACTGGGCAGCATTTTGTTCTGTTGTACATAGGGTTGCTATGAGTCGAAACTGGCTCAATGGCACCTGACTACGACAATAGTAAATGATCACAAGAGTCCATGTTTGTTGAGCACTTAAAATGTAATAATTAAGCAAATATTATTTCACATAAATGTCATGAATTGTATGCAGAGAATACATTTATTATAGTCATTTTGCAGTGAGGGAATAGAGGCTTAGAAAAGTTCATTCAATTGGTTAAGGAGGTACAAAGAGAAGGAAGCAGACACAATAAACTATTGAGGATTTGCCATGTAGTTTGTAACCATGTTACATCCCCAGCTGGAAGACAGGGACTTCCACAAGATAATTTATATAAAAGGGGCTTGCAAACTGTGACTATTGGACAATTTTGAAGTAGCAGTAAAAAGTTAAGGAAAATGAGATGCAGAGAGGCCTCAGATCTTTAGGACCATTTCTGATTATTACTTAAATTTTGATACAAACACATTATGTTTTCCAGGGCTCTCTACTTTGGAAACCGTGGTGGTGTAGTGGTTAAGTGCTATGGCTGCTAACCAGAATGTCGGCAGTTCAAATCCACCAGGAGCTCCTCGGAAACTTTATGGGGCAGTTCTACTCTGTCCTATAGGGTCACTATGAGTCGGAATCCCCTGGAAGGCAACAGGTTTGTTTTTGTTTTAGTACTTTATCTTGGACGTGATTAAAAGAATGACATGGAACTCAGATGTATAGTAGAAGCTTTAGAACATCACTTCCCTTAACTGACCACATGATCTATCAGTCCTCTCCATTCTTCTATAAGACATACTGACTGATGCTGTTAGCAAGTTTAATACTATGAGCTAGGGAGTTCCTGTCATGTATGTCTACACACTTCAGCTGCATTAAACAACTATCTTTCAATATAGGTTTTTTTCAGAGACTAGAATTTCTACTTATTGATGCACGACACATCCATACAGATTCAGACTCAGTAAAACAATCCATCTTAATTAAGCTTTTTCTGTCCTTGATAACATTTTGAACAATAATTTGCTTGGTGAAACAATTTGATCCACTTGGAGAAATTCTGTAATGCCTCTTAGTATAGATGTGTGATGATCCTTGCATTGTTGGGAATTTGGACTTTCCATGACAATCATGGTTGTTTTCCCCTGTAGGTTTTTGAGAAGTTTTAGAAGTTGAATTTCTCAAGGGATTATAAATTCCATTAGAAAGGATTCTTGCCTGCTCTGTTCACTCTTGAATCCCCCATACATAGCACAGAGCAGGCAGGCAATAAGGATTTACTCAATGAACAAATTAATTTCAAATATACCTCACTATCATTCTGCCTTTCTTTTGTAGTAATGAGCCTTCAAATGGAATAGAAGCTCTATGGAAGTTCTATGAACACAGTAAGTTTCAGCTTTTCATTACGTTCACCTTTAAATTTGAAAATATATACAAAGGTGTATGCCCAGTTGCAGATGAGAGAAAAAGATTCAGATGCTTAAGCGAGCGGGTTCTTAGAGTTTCAAATAAATATTCTTGGATAACTTCTTTTATTATAAAGAACTAGGAAGATAGAAGGAATATGGAGTCTGACTACTAGCTTTTTTTTTTTTTTTTTGCATTTTCTATGATCTCAGGTCAAAGCAAGGATTCTTTTTTTTGTTTTGTTTTTTGAATGATATGGTAATAGATTCTATTTCCAGGTAAGTATTTGCTTTTCCTAAAAGGGGCCCTGGTGGCACAATGGTTAAAGCTCTTGGCTGCTAACTGAAAGGTCAGTGGTTCAAACCCACCAGCTGCTCCACAGGAGAAAGATGTGGCAGACTGTTCCTGTAAAGATTACAGGCTTGGAAACCCTATGGAACAGTTCTACCCTGTCCTACAAGGTTGCTATGAATCAAAATCAACTTGATGGCAATGGATTTGGTTTGGTTTGGTTTATTTTCTTTTCCTAGAAAAAAAGAGGCTATTGCTCTCATCAGAAATACTGAAAACGGGTTCCTGGAAGCAGAGGTGTGATTTAATTTCCATTTAAATAGATGTCATAGTATCTACAGGCAGGCCTCCTCCTGCCAAACCTCTATTCTGGACTTTTCTGCTGTTTAGATCCTAAGCGGATTTTGACCTTTCATTTTTATCTGGAACATTAAACATAACAAAAGCACAGGTTTGACTAGAAATATTTTAATTGTTGAGGCAATGCTAGCTCCTGGAATATACTCCAAAATGGTCTTATTTTTGATAATTATGGATTGAACTTTGTTTTACACAAATAAAATTGCAAACAGGCTGTTTTCCTGTTGTGAGAGTTGCTCTCCTGTAGTGATTCTGGGACCTAAGTACCTTTGTCAAGTAACTTTTAAAATGCTTATCTGTTCCTAGTTTGTTGAGGATGTTTATCAAAAAAAGGTGCTGGGTTTTTCCAAATGCTTTTACTGCACCTGTTGAGATGAAAATGTGGTTTTTGTCCTTTATTGTATTAACACTTGCATTAAAACCAAAACCAAATCCAGTGCCGTCGAATCGATTCTGACTCATAGCGACCCTGTAGGACAGAGTAGAACTGCCCCATAGAGTTTCCAGGGAGCACCTGGTGGATTTGGACTGCCGACCCTTTGGTTAGCAGCTGTAGCACTTAGCGACTATGCCACCAGGGTTTCCATACTCTCATTCTATTGATTGATATTCATTTGTTGAACTGACCTTGCATTCCTGGGATAAATGGCACTTTGCCATGGTATACAACTCTTATTACATGTTGTTGGATTAATCTTGTTAGTTTTTTGCAGAGCATTTTTATGTCTATATTCATAAGAGACATGAGTCTCTAGTTTTCTTTTGTTCTGATCTCTTTGTGTGCTTTTGGTATAAGGATAATAATACTGGTCTCATAGAATGATTTTGGAAGCATTCTTTCCTGTTTTATTTTTCGAAGGAATTTGTAAAGAATTAATAATAATTCTTTAAATATTTTGTAGAATTCACCAGGAGGCATTTAGGTCTGGGATTTTCTTTTGGGGAGGTTTTTGTGATTATTAAATTAAAAAATATATATATGTATATATTTATTAAATCAAATTTGACTATTAAAATCAAATTTACTTCTTATAGGTCAATTTAGACGTTCTATTTCTTCAGTAAGTTTTGGGTGTTTGGCATCTTTTTAGTAATTTTTATATTTAATCTAAGTTAATTTGTTGTCATACAATTGTTCATAACATTCCCCTATAAAGGAGCCCTGGTGGCACAACAGTTAAGTGCTTGGCTGCTAAATGAAAGGTTGGCAGTTTTACCCCACCCAGTGGCTCCATGGTAGAAAGACCTGGCAATCTGCTTCCATGAAGATTATAGCCTAGAAAACCTTATGGGGCAATTTTACTGTGTTGCATGGGGAGGCTATGAGTCAGAATCGACCCAACAGCATCCAACAACAACAGCATTCCGTTATAATACAGTATTACTGCACTGTTATGTCCTCACATCCTGTTATTGCCACGTCATAGTCCTTTGAGAATGTGTAACAAAAAATCAGGGGAAAGGTTATGTCCTCCTCTTGACTTGCTGCAGTGTTGCATGTGCCCAGCAGAGGGCAGGGATGTCCCATACGTTTCCTAACCAACCCAACACAGCTGTCGAGTGGATTCCGACTCATAAGGACCCTATACAGGACAGAAAAGAGGCTGTCTCACATGGGAGGATGGACCTCAAGTCTTCCATTCCCCACCATGCCATTCAGAGGGACCTGAGAGGACAGGATCTCCCTTTTGTACCATTCCATCTCTCTGTGAAGAGCAAAGTCCTGTTACGGAGGTGTTCCTGTCAGTCTAACTATATTTCTCAGAGTCTCAGTTTATCTGTGTCTCCTCCTTTCGCAGGGAGCTCTCCTTTCTGTTCAGCTCTCAATGAAGATCTTTCCCTGGGGGGAAGGGATCGTGTACCCGAATATCCTCCCACGCAGTGCTCATGGCAAATGCTTTGTTCATGGAAACACTGGTCTCTTCTAAGACTTTCAGAACTTTTAGGATATGAACCCAGTGCCACGGCCAATATCAGGCTGAAAAAGCAGGTCTGGGGAGACATTGGTCCAACATCACAGGCACTGAGGACAAAGATGATAGGCCTTTATCAGGAGAGGTTTTGGTATTTTCCTAAATATTATCAAAATTCCAGGAAGAATTATTTTTCAATTAGTACTATAATACACATTAATTAAATCAGAAATTTGCAAGAAAGAACACTCCACCAAGAGGGAATAGAATGTCCAGGCATGGGACCAGGAAGAGGTCACTTATCTGGAGAACTCTATGGAACTTCAAGAGACTGACTCAAAGCCATTCAGGGACTAAGCCTCAGGGGAAGGCTGGGAGGAGGACTAGAATGACATTATAGGGTAATATGTGTATCAAACTGTGGGCTTAGCCATTCTCTGATGAAATGAGGGTTTAGGGTGATTATAAGGATAAAAGTTCCCTGGTGAGGAATTCTCAGAGACAGAGGTGCTTTGGCACAATTCAAGAAGAGATGTGACTGAAACTCCTTCCTGGCCAGGAACACCCTGCAGATCTCCTCATGTCGGTAACGGTCTACCATCCACTACAGCCTTCTGAGGGAACTCTGACGAATTTCTAAAAAGGGCTATTTTCTGTGTTTGGGTCCATATGGACTGTGTCAAGGGTCCTCAAGACCACTCCCAAGTTCAATGGTTTTCTAGGAAGACCCACAGGACTCAGCATATATATATACTCACACTCATAAGTACAATTTATTACAATGAAAGGATATAAAGCAACATCAGCAAAGGGAAAATGCACATGAGATGAAGTCCAGAGGAAACTAGGAACAAGGTTCCAAGAATCCGCCTCCAAAGGAGTCATAAAGGATGTGCTTAATTTCTCCAACAATGAATTGTGACATATGAAGTGTTGTCTACTAAGGCAGCAAACATGAGCTTGGTTTTTATCAGAGGGTGGTCTCATAGACAACATCTGCCTGCCATTTACTAAAATCTCAAGACTCCCAGAAGGAAAGCAAGTGTTCGGCATAGATCATATTGTTTCCAGAGTTTAGGTACTGTGAGCCATTTTTATCAGAGCTTGGTGGGAAACCTCCCCAATGTAAGTTCCAACCTTGAAAAATGGTCTTCTGAAGCATAGCAGTCTCAGGCCTGCTATGTTAACTCATTTATGTCTATGGACCTCTTGTTGGTTCTGACTCATAGCAACCTTATGTACAACAGAACAAAACACTGCCTAGTCCTATACCATCCTCACAATCATTGCTATGTTTGCATCCATTGTTGCAGCCACGGTGGCAGTTCATCCCATTGAGGGTCTTCCTCTTTCCCGCTGACCCTCTACTTTACCAAGCATTATGTCCTCCTCCTGATAACATATCCAAAGTACATGTGACGAAGTCTCGCCATCCTCGTTTCTAAGGAACATTCTGGCTGTACTTCTTCCAAGACAGATTTGTTCCTTTTTCTGCCAGTTCATGATATATTCAATATTCTTTTCTGACAGCATAATTCAATGGCATCAATTCTTCTTTAGTCTTCCTTATTCATTGTCCACCTTTCACATGCATATGAGGTGATTGAAAATACATGGGTTGGGTCAGGTGTACCTTAGTCCTCAAAGTGACACCTTTGCTTTTTAACACTTTAAAGCGTGTTAAACCCTTTGCAGCAGATTTGCCCAATGCAATCCATCTTTTGATTTCTCTCTTTTTTTCTTTTTTATTGTGCTTTAAGTGAAAGTTTACAATTCAAGTCAGTTTCTCACACAAAATCTTATACACACATTGTTATATGACCCTGGTTATTCTCTCTACAGTGTGACAGCACATTCCTTTTCTCCACTCTGTATTTCCTGTGTTCATTCAACCAGCTCCTGTCCCCGGCTGCCTTCTCATCTTACCTCCAGACTGGAGCTGCCCACATAGTCTCATATGTCTACTTGAGCTAAGAAGCACACTCCTCACCAGTTTCACTTTATGTCTTATAGTCCAGTCTAATCTTTGTCTGAAGACTAGGATTTGGGAGTGGTTTTAGTTTTGGGCTAACACAGATTTCGGGGGCCATGACCTCTGGGGTCCCTACAGTCTCAGTCAGACAATTAAGTATGGTCTTTAGAATTTGAGGTCTGCATCCCACTTTTCTCCTGCTCCATCGGGGATTCTCTGTTGTGTTCCCTGTCAGAGCAGTCATTGCTGGTAGCCAGGCATCATCTAGTTCTTCTGGTCTCAGGCTAATGGAGTCTCTGGTTTATGTGGCCCCTTTCTATCTCTCGGGCTTATATTTTCTTTGTGTCTTTGATGTTCTTCATCCTCCTTTGCTCCAGGTGGGTTGAGACCAATTGATGCATCTTAGGTGGCCACTTGCTAGCTTTTAAGACCCCGGATGCCACTCACCAAAGTGGGATGCACAACATTTTCTTGATACACTTCGTTATGCCAGTTAACCTAGATGTCCCCTAGCCATGGTCCCCAGACCCCCACCCCTGCTACTCTGTCCCTCAAAGTGTTTGGTTATATTCAGGAAACATCTTAGCTTTTGGATTAATCCAGTTGTGCTGACTTCCCCTGCATTGTGTGTTGTCCTTCCCCTCACCTGAAATAATTCTTATCTACTAATTAGTGAATACCTCTCTTCCTCCCTCCCGACCCTCGTAACCATCAAAGAATGTTTTCTTCTGTGTTTAAACCTTTTCTTGAGTTCTTATAATAGTGGTCCCATACCATATGTGTCCTTTTGCGATTAACTAATTTCACGCAGCCTTACAGATTACTCAATGTTATGAGATGTTTCACAGATTCATCATTGTTCTTTATCATTGTGTAGTATTCCATTGTGTGAATATACCATTATTTATCCATTCATCCATTGATGGGCACTGTGGTTGTTTCCATCTTTTTGCTATTGTAAAAACTGCTGCAATTAACATGGGTGTGCATATATCTATTTGTGTGAGGGGTCTTATTTCTCTAGGATATATTCCAAGGAGTGGGATTGCTGGGTCATATGGTACTTCTATTTCTAGCTTTTTAAGGAAGCGGCAAATCGATTTCCAAAGTGGTTGTACCATTTTACATTCCCACCAGCAGTGTACAAGTGTTCCAGTCTCTCCACAACCTCTCCAGCATTTATTATTTTGTGTTTTTTGGATTAATGCCAGCTTTGATGGGGTGAGATGGTATCTCATTGTAGTTTTCATTTGCATTTCTCTAAAACTAATGATCATGAGCATTTCCTCATGTATCTGTGAGCCACCTAAATGTCTTCTTTGGTGAAGTACCTGTTTGCATCTTTCACCCATTTTTTAATTGGGTTATTTGTCTTTTTGTTGTTGAGGTTTTCAAGTATCTTATAGATTTTAGAGATTAGATACTGATCAAATTTGTCATAGCCAAAATTTTTTTCCCAGTCTGTAGATTGTCTTTCTAATCTTTTGGTGAAGTCTTTGGGGCATAAGTGTTTGATTTTTAGGAGCTCCCAGTTATCTAGTTTCTCTTTTGGTATGTGGACATTCTTAGTAATATTTCGTATACTGTTTTATATACTGTTTATGCCATGTATTAGGCCTTCTAGCATTGTCTTTATTTTTTCTTCCATGGTATTTATTGTTTTAGATATTTTATTTAGGTCTTTGATCCATTTTGAGTTAGTTTTTGTGCATGGTGTGAGATATGGATTTTATTTCATTTTTTTGCAGATAGATATCCAGTTATGGAAGCACCATTTGTTAAAGACCATCTTTTCCCCACTTAAAAGACTTTGGGCCATTGTCAAATATCGGCTGCTCATAGGTGGATGAATTTGGTCTATGTATCTGTGTTGTACCAGTACCAGGCTGTTTTGACTCCTGTGGCACTATAATAGGTTCTAAAATTAGGTTGCATGAGGCCTCCCACTTTATTCTTCTTTTCAAGTAATGCTTTACTTATCCGGCGCCTCTTCCCTTCCCATATGAAGTTGGTAATATGTTTCTCCATCTCCTTAAAAAATGTCATTGAAATTTCAATTGGGATTACATTGAATCTGTAGATCGCTTTGGGTAGAATAGACATTTTCACAATGTTGAATCTTCATGAACAAGGTATGTTTTTCTACTCATGTAGGTCTCTTTTGGTTTCTTGAAGTAGTGCCTTATAGTTTTCTTTGTATAGGTCTTTTACATCTCTGTTTAGATTTATTACTAAGTATTTTGTCTTCTTGGGGGCTATTGTAAATGGTATTGATTTAGTGATATCCTCTTCTATGTTCTCTTTGTTGGTGTAGAGGAATCCAAATGATTTTTTTTTTTCAATTTTTATTGTGCTTTAAGTGAAAGTTTACAAATCAAGTCAGTCTCTCACACAAAAACTTATATACACCTTGCTACATACTCCCTATTGCTCTCCCCCTAATGACACAGCCCGCTCCCTCACTCCATTCTCTCTTTTAATGTTCAGTCCGCCAGCTTCTAGCCCGCTCTACCCTCTCATCTCCCCTCCAGGCAGGAGACGCCAACATAGTCTCAAGGGTCCACCTGATCCAAGAAGCTCACTCCTCACCAGCATCCCTCTCCATCCCATTGTCCAGTCCAATCCCTGTCTGAAGCATTGGCTTTGGGAATGGTTCCTGTCCAGGCCAACAGAAGGCCTGGGGACCATGACCACCGGGGTCCTTCTAGTCTCAGTCAGACCCTTAAGTCTGGTCTTTTTATGAGAATTTGGGTTCTGCATCCCACAGCTCTCCTGCTCCCTCAGGGATTCTTTGTTTTGTTCCCTGTCAGGGCAGTCATCGGTTGTAGCTGGGCACCGTCTAGTTCTTCTGGTCTCAGGCTAATGTAGTCTCTGCTTTATGTGGCCCTTTCTGTCTCTTGGGCTCATAATTACCTTGATTCTTTGGTGTTCTTCATTTTCCTTTGGTCCAGGTGGGCTGAGACCAATTGATGTACCTTAGATGGCCACTTGCTGGCGTTTAAGACCCCAGACGCCACTCTCCAAAGTGGGATGCACAATGTCTCCTTAATACATTTTATTATGCCAATTGACTTAGATGTCCCCTGAAACCATGGTCCCCAAACCCCTGCCCCTGCTATGCTGGCCTTTGAAGCATTCAGTTTATTCAGGAAACTTCTTTGCTTTTGGTTTAATCCAGTTGTGCTGACCTCCCCTGTACTGTGTGTTGTCTTTACCTTCACCTAAAGTAGTTCTTATCTACTATCTAATTAGTGAATACCCCTCTCCCACCCACCCTCCCTCCCCCCTTGTAACGCTTAAACAATATTTTCTTCTCTGTTTACACTATTTCTTGAGTTCTTATAATAGTGGTCTTATACAATATTTGTCTTTTTGCAACTGATTAATTTCACTCAGCATAATGCCTTCCAGATGCCTCCATGTTATGAAATGTTTCACAGATTCATTACTATTCTTTATCGATTCATAGTATTCCACTGTGTGAATATACCATAATTTATTTATCCATTCATCCGTCGATGGGCACCTTCATTGCTTCCATCTTTTTGCTATTGTAAACAGTGATGCAGTGAACATGAGTGTGCATATATCTATTTGTGTGAAGGCTCTTATTTCTCTAGGATATATTCCAAGGAGTGGGATTGCTGGATCATATGGTAGTTCTATTTCTAGCTTTTTAAGGAAGCACCAAATCAGTTTTCAAAGTGGTTGTATCATTTTATGTTCCCACCAGGGGTATATAAGTGTTCCAGTCTCTCCACAACCTCTCCAGCATTGTTATTTTGTGGTTTTTGGATTAATGGCAGCCTTGTTGGAGCGAGATGAAATCTCATTGTAGTTTTGATTTGCATTTCTCTAATATAGGGTCGCTATATTATATATATATATATATATTTTTATGAGTCGGAATCGACTCGATGGCAGTGGGTGGGTGAATGGCTAATGATTGTGAGCATTCCCTCATGTATCTGTTACCTACCTGAATGTCTTCTTTAGTGAAGTGTCTATTCATATCCTTTTTTTTAATTGGGTTATTTGTCTTTTTGTAGTTGAGCTTTTGCAGTATCATGTAGATTTTAGAGATCAGGCGTGGATGGGAAATGTCATAGCTAAAAACTTTTTCATGATCTGTAGGTCATCTTTTTACTCTTTTGGTGAAGTGTTTGGATGAGCATAGGTGTTTGATTTTTAGGAGCTCCCAGTTATCTACCTTTTCTTCTGCCTTGTTAGTAATGTTTTGTATACTGTTTATGCCGTGTATCAGGGCTCCTAATGTTGTCCCTATTTTTTCTTCCGTGATCTTCATCATTTTAGATTTTATATTTAGGTCTTTGATTCATTTTGAGTTCGTTTTTATGCATGGAGTGAGGTATGGGTCTTGTTTCATTTTTTTTTTGCGGACGGATATCCAGTTATGCCAGCACCATTTGTAAAAAAGACTGTCTTTTCCCCATTTAACTCCTTTAGGGCCTTTGTCAAATATCAGTTGCTCATATGTGGATGGATTTATGTCTGGATTCTCAACTCTGTTCCTTTGGTCTATGTATCTGTTGTTGCACCAGTAACAGGCTGTTTTGACTACTCTGGTGGTATAGTAGGTTCTAAAATGAGGTAGAGTGAGGCCTCCCACTTTGTTCTTCTTTTTCAGTAATGCTTTACTTATCCGGGGCCTCTTTCCCTTCCATATGAAGTTGGTGATTTGCTTCTCCATCTCATTAAAAAATATCGTTGGAATTTGAATCGGAATTGCATTAAATCTATAGATTGCTTTTGGTAGAGTAGAAATTTTTACAATGTTAAGTCTTCCTATCCATGAGCAAGGTATGTTTTTCCACTTATGTAGGTCTCTATTGGTTTCTTGCTGAAGTGTTTTGTGGGTTTTTTTGTATAAGTCTTTTACATCTCTGGTAAGGTTTATTCCTAAGTGTTTTATCTTCTTGGGGGCTACTGTAAATGGTATTTCTTTGATGATTTCCTCTTCAATGTTCTTTTTGTTGGTGTAGAGGAATCCAACTTATTTTTGTGTGTTTATCTTGTATCCTGATACTCTCCTGAACTCTTCTATTAGTTTCGTAGTTTTCTTGAGGGTGATGAATCCAACTGATTTTTGTATGCTTATCTTGTACCCTGATACTCTGCTGAACTCTTGTATTAGTTCCAGCAGTTTTCTTGTGGATTCTTTAGGGTTTTCTACTTATATATCATCTGGAAACAGGAATAATTTTACTTCTTCCTTACCAATATGGATGCTCTTTCTTTTTCTAGCCTAGTTGCTCTGGCTAGGGCCTCCAGCACAATGTTGAGTAAAAGTGGTGATAAGGGCATCCTTGTCTGCTTCGTGTTCTCAAGTGGAATGCTTTCAGACACTCTCCATTTAGGATGATATTGGCTGTTGGCTTTGTTTAAATGCCCTTTATTATGGTGAGGAAATCCCTTGTATTCCTATTTTGCTGAGAGTTTTTATCATGAATGGGTGTTGGACTTTGTCAAATGCGTTTTCTGCATCAATTGATAATATCTTGTGGTTCTTATCTTTTGTTTTATTTATGTAATATATTACAATGGTTGTTTTTCTAGTGTTGAACCGTCCCTGCATACCTGGTATAAATCCCACTTGGTCATGGTGAATTATTATTTTTTTTTTTGATATGTTGTTGAATTCTTTTGGCTAGAATGTTGTTGAGGATTTTTGCGTCTAAGTTCATGAGAGAGATTTGTGTGTAATTTTCTTTTTTTTTGTGGTGTCTTTACCTGGTTTTGGTATCAGGGTTATGCTGGCTTTATAGAATTAATTTAACAGTATTCCATCTTTTTCTATGCTCTGAAATACCTTTAGTAGTAGTGTTAACTCTTCTCTGAAACTTTGGTAGAATTCTCCAGTGAAGCTGTCAGAACCAGACCTTTTTTTTTTTTGGAAGTTTTTTAATTGCCTTTTCAATCTCTTCTTTTGTTATAGGTTTATTTAGTTATTCTACCTCTGTTTGTGTTAGTTTAGGTAGGTAGTGCATTTCTAGAAATTTGTCCATTTCCTCTAGGTTTTCAAATTTCTTGGAGAACAATTTTTCATAATATTCTTTTATGTTTTAGTTGGGCTGTTGTGATATTGCCCCTCTCATTTCTTATTCAGGTTATTTGTTTCCTCTCCTGTTTTTCTTTTGTCAGTTTGGCAGGGGTGTATCGATTTTGTTGATCTTTTTAAAGAACCAGCTTTTTGTCTTGTTCTGTCTTTTGGTTATTTTTCTACTCTCTATTTCATTTAATTCTGCTTTAATTTTTATTATTTGCTTTCTTCTGGTGCCAAAGGGCTTGTTTTGTTGTTCTCTTTCTATTTGTTCAAGTTGTAGGGTTAATTCTTTTATTTTGGCCCTTTCTTCTTTTTTGGATGTGTTCATTAATTGCTATAAATTGACCTCTGAGCACTGCTTTTTCTGTGTCCCAAAGATTCTGGTAAGATGTGTTTTCATTCTCATTCGATTCTATGAATTTCTTTCTCCATCCTTAATTTCTTCTATAACCCAATAGTTATTGAGCAAGGTGTTGTACAGTTTCCATGTGTTTGATTTTTTTTTTTCCTTGCTTTTTCTGGTATCCATTTCTGCTTTTATGGTTTTATGGCCAGAAAATGTGCTTTATAATATTTTGATGGTTGGGATTCTGTTAAGGCTTGCTTTATGGCCTAATATGTGGTCTATTCTGGAGAATATTCCATGTGCATTGGAAAAGAAAGTATATTTGGCTGCTGTTGGTGGAGTGTTCTGTATATTGCTTTCACTTCCTCTTGATGTGAAAGATCTATGTTACATTTTTTAGTCCCTCTTTTTTGTTTTAATGTTGTCATCTTTTTGTTTTAATGGTGTCTCTGTTTCCCTGTTTTGAGTGCTTTAGCTTTGATTTATTTTTGTGATTTCCCTATCTGGTTGCTCTGTCCTGTGTTCCAGTCTTGGGTTGTTATCTGATGTTATTGTTTTTCTAACTAGAGGACTCCCTTAAGTATTTCTTGTAATTTTGTTTTGGTTTTCGCAAATACTCTAAACTTCTGCTTATCTAGAAATGTCCTAATTTTGTCATCATATTTGAGAGACAGTTTTGCTGGATGTATAATTCTTGGGTGGCATTTTTTTTTTTTATTCAAGGCTTTATATATGTCATCCCATTGCCTTCTTGCTTGCATGGTTTCTGCTGAGCAGTCTGAGCTTAGCCGTATTGAGTCTCCTTTGTAGATGACTTTTATTTTATCCCTAACCATTCTTAAAATTCTCTCTTTATCTTTGATTTTGGCAAGTTTGATTATAATATGTCTGGTAACATTCTTTTGGGATCTACCTTGTGTGGGGTTTGATAAGCATCTTGGATAGGTATCTTCTCTTCTTTCATGATATCAGGGAAATTTTCTGCCAGTTAATCTTCAACATTTCTCTCTGTATTTTCTGTTATTCCCGCTTGTTCTGGTACTCCAGTCACTCATAAGTTATTTCTCTTAATAGATTCCCACATAATTCTTAGGGTTTCTTCATTTTTAAAAAATTCTTTTATCTGATTTTTCCTCAAATATGTTGGTGCCAAGTGCTTTATCTTAATCTCACTAATTCTGACTTCCATTGCCTCAATTCTGTTCCTATGACTTTCTATTGAATTGTCTAATTCTGAAATTTTATTGTTAATCTTCTGAATTTATTTGATGTCTCACTGTGGATTCTTGCAACCTATTAAATTTGTCACTATGCTCTAATCTAACCTGTTTAAGTTCTTCTAGTGCTTTGTCTACGTGCTGCTTGGATTGTTCTGCATTTTGCCTGATCTCCTTCCTGATCTTTTGAAGAATTCTGTATACTAAGCTTTTGTATTCTACCTCTGGTAATCCCAGGAAGTTCTCTTTATCTGGAAGATTTCATGATTCTTTGTTTTGGGAGCTGGCTGAAGCCATTGTGGTCTGCCTCTTTATGTGATTTGATATTAACTAAAAAAAAAAAATTTTTTTTTTTATTGTCTCCAAACCATCAATAAGTTATTGTATTTATTTATTTTATGTTTGCGTACTGTGTCCTAGCTTCTTGTTTTGTTTTGTTTTGATATGCCCAGATAGGCTGCACTAGTGAGCTAGTTTGATTACTGGTGCCTTTGAAGCTCTGATGTCCTGTCACCAGGTGGTTAGAGATGTTACTAGGTATGTGAGCCCAGGAGTCCATTTACTTTTCTTATTTGGATTCAGCTCAGGTGGCCAGATAGTCAACAAGTGTGTGGTACAGGCTCTCACCAACAGCCCTAGATGAGCAGGGGCGATTGTTGTAGGCACAGGTATCTCGGCACAGTAGGGAGTCATGCACTGAGCAAGGCAGAGAACTGACAGCAGCCCCTGAGTGTCTGTGAAGGAAGCATATCCCTATTCCCTAGAGTGTGTGAGCGGATGGGTTTTGCTGCCTGGCTGTGGGCACCCAGTGCTGTTTCCTGTAAGGACTGGGAGGCACCACTTATTCTTGGACCCCTGTTACAGGTGGCTAGGTGTCATGGGTAGAGCCACCAGTCCTCAGGCCCCTGATGTGGGTAGGTGAGGACCCTGGTTAATAGGCATAGCAGTGTCAAATGTCACAAACCTATGTCTCTACCATGTAGCTGAAACAGTTGAAGTTAGACTTCAGGTACCTACCCTGTTGTACTGTTAATGGGGGCCTATGCTGCTGAAATGGGCCCACACAGGTCTATGCAGGGGTGAAAGGCATTCAAAGTCCATAGACCCTTTATGCCTGTACTTCTTCAAAGGAGCTGTTTCTTCCCTGAGTCCCCAGCTTGGGGGAGCTGGAAGATTATTTTTCCCCTGTTTGTTAATTTTTTCCCTCTCTAAGGCAGGGAGAATGGCTTAGGGCAAGTACAGGGTCCTTCTTCCAGCCCAGGGCATGCAGCCAGTTGGGACCCAGGGCAGAGCAGGAAGGGAACAGGTAAGTGGGAGAGAGGTTTTTCCTGAAGGGGTATTTTTGGATTTGCTTGGTGGGTTAAACACAGGTACTTAACTTTTGCCAATTGAGGGCTGCTTCTTGCTTGCTCTGGAGGGTTGAGCAGACTCTTTGCCACTCTTCTCTGCTGATATGGAAAATGTGTCCTGAACACTAGTGCTTGTCTCCCCATGCTCGCACCAGCAGAATCGGCCTGCAGGGTGCCAGTTTCTGCCAGGTCAGGTCTGGAAACTCCTCGCTGCCTCTGAATCATTTCTCTGTCCCCTTGCTTCTCAGTCTAATTCCTCAACTTTGCCTTTGATGTTCAGGGCTCCCAGCCTGTCGTATATAATCAATTCATTTTGTTTTTCGGGTCTCTATTGTAAGAGGGACCTCAGGAAATGTCTGACTGCTCTGCCATCCATCTTTTGATTTCTTGACTATGGTTTCCATGGGAATTGATTATGGATCTGAGAAAAATGAAATCGTCGACAACTTCAATCTTTTCTTCATTCATCATAATATTCCTTATTGGTCCAGTTGTGAGGATTTTTGTTTTCTTTATGAACAGGGGTAATCAATACTGAAGGCCGTGGTCTTTGATCTTCATCAGTAAGTGCTTCCCGTCCTCTTTACTTTCAGCAAGGAAGGTTGTGTTATCTGCATATCTCAGGTTGTTAATGAGTTTTCCTCAAACCCTGAGGCCACTTTCTTCTTTGCATAGTCCAGCTTCTCAGATTATTTGCTCAGCATATAGATTGAATGAGTATGGTCGGTGGATACAACCCTGATGCACACCTTTCCTGATTTTAAACCACTGGGTATCCCTTTGTTCTGTTCAAATGACTGCCTCTTAGTCTGTGTACACATTTTGCATGATGCTGCTTATTGGTCCAGTTGTGAGGATTTTTGTTTTCTTTATGTTTTTTATGTTGAGGTATCTTCCATACTGAAGGCTGTAGTCTTTGATCTTCATCAGTAAGTGCTTCAAGTCTTCTTTGCTTTCGGCAAGCAAGGCTGTGTCATCTGCACATGGCAAGTTGTTAATGAGTCTTCCTCCAATCTTGGTGGTGTATTCTTCTTCAAATAGTCCAACTTTTTGGATTATCTGCTTAGCATACAGATTGAATAAGTGAAAAAAGACAGGAAAGAAAAAAGAGACCAAAATGGATGTCAGAAGAGACTCTGAAACTTGCTCTTGACAGTAGAGTAACTAAAGAAAATGGAAGAAATGATGAAGTAAAAGAGCTGAACAGAAGATTTCAAAGGGTGGGTCAAGAAGACAAAGTAAAATATTATAATGAAATGTGCAAAGACCTGGAGTTAGAAAACCAAAAGGGAAGAACACACACAACATTTCTCGAACTGAAAGAACTGAAGAAAAAACTCAAGCCTTGAGTTGCAGTATTGAAGGATTCTATGGGCAATATATTGAATGAACCAGGAAGCATCAAAAGAAGATGGAAAGAATACACAGGGTCAGCGTGCCAAAAAAAGTTGGTCGATGCTCATCATTTCAAGAGGCAGCAAATGATCAAGAATCGATGGTATTGAAGGAAAAAGTCCAAGCTGCACTGAAGGCATTGGCAAAAAACAAGGCTCCAGGAATTGATGGAATACCAATTGAGATGCTTGAGTATATGGACACTGCACTGGAGGTTCTCGCTCCTCTATGTGAAGAAATGTGGAAGACGGCCCTCTGGCCAGTCATCTGGAAGAGATCTATATTTTTGCCCATTCCAAAGAAAAGCAATCCAACCAAATGCGGAAATTATCAAACAATATCATTAATATCACACGCAAGTAAAATTTTGCCGAAGACCATTCAAAAGCAATTGCAGCAGTATATCAACAGGGAACTGCCAGAAATTGAAGCTGGATTCAGAAGACGATGTTTAACAAGGGGTATAATTGCTGATGTCAGATGCATCTTGGCTGGAAGCCAAGAATACCAGAAAGATGTTTACCTGTGTTTTACTGACTATGCAACAGCATTCAACTGTGTGGGTCATAATAAATTATGGATAACATTGTGAAGAATGGAAATTTCTGAACACTTAATTGTGCTCATGAGGAACCTGTACATAGAGCAAGAGGCAGTGGTTTGAACAGAACAAGGGGATACTGAGAAGTTTAAAATTAGAAAAGATGTGCATCAGGGTTGTATCCTTTCATGAAATGGGCCTAGCGACTGAAAAATGTGTGAGATGTTCAGAATCCATCAAAATAAAAAAGCAAACCAGAAGTGACTGAGAGCTTAAGACCACTGAAATCTGCTCAAATCTTGGCCTTGGAGGTTACTTGAGACATGGGAGTGACTCAAACAAATTGCATGTATTTTTTTTTTTTTTACAGAGTGAAAATCACAAGTTTTCAGTGAAATAACAAATCTGATCACATCTGAGATTGATTTTCCTCACCTGCTCAGTGCTCATCATTCTGAGGAAGGAGCAATGTGCTGGAGAAGAAAAGGAGCCCTTTCTTTTCTGTTCAGTGATGTGCTGGAGAAGTTCCACCTTCTGGTAATGGTGGAGTAGCTTGATCAGTCTCACCTTCCCACAAATAACACTGATTAAATCTGGGCAAATTAAATTAAATTCCTTAGAAAACATTTCATAGAAGGCACCGGAGAGTTACCCCAAGCAGGCAGTTCTTGGAAGGTATTTCTGATACCACAGATTTTGTACAAAATAAAATTACAAACCAATCATACTTCAGGATCCTATTCATGAAATTCTTAACAAAATATAAACATTGATTCAGCAACATATAACAAATATAGAACGTCATGAACTAGAGTCATTTATCAGCAGGAATTCACATTAACATTTAAAAGCAAACATTGAAATCTACCATATTAACTAAATAAGGTGGGTACAGAATACAGTCATCTCAATAGATTCTGTAAAAAAAAAATTGTTAAAATTATCACTCATTCATTCTTTATAAAAAAAAAAAATGCTCATCAGGCTTTGATAGAAGGGTATGTTCTTCCAAATAATAAAGTGCATTTATTAAGATCCTTAAGTTAGCATCATCTAATTCTCATTCTTTTTCTCTCCCTCTCTTTTGTCTTCCTTTAATATTTTCAGGATCTCTTCTTGATTTATATATAGTGTTTTTAATGCACCATTTTATATATATATACATATATAGAGAGATATATATGTATATATATATAAAGTAGTTCATTAAGAACACTATGCAAAATATATATTTTATATATATATGTAGTAATGGCTGCTGTGAACATTACATTTATATATGTTTAACTTTTGTGCCCATGTGGCATGAAATGATTTTTTTTCCCATTTTCACTGAGAGAGGTAAATCCTAGGTAAATTTCTAGGTAAAACCTAGAAAACTATGGAAGTTGCCCTAAGACTGGGCCCAAAGGAGTTTTTTAATTCTTAAGCTAGTCCACATGCAGCCTTCAGCAATTTACGAATTACCGTTTTCAGCAGTACTGTTTTACCAGTTACTTCAAGAATTTACTAATTACTGTTTTCTTAGTCAGGGTTCTCTAGAGAAGCAAAACAAGTGAAGCGTATATATACATATATATAGAGAGATTTATCTCAAGGAAACTGCGTTACACAGTTGTAGAGGCTGGCAGGCCCCAAGTCCCTCGGTCAGGCATCAGGCTGGAGACTTTTCCTGATTCATGCAGCTGTAGGGGTTATTGAACCCAAGATCAGCAGATCAGATGGCAGGTCTGGCTCACAAGCTGTGGAGACTGATGACTGCAAGATCTTCAGGTAAGACAGCAGGCTGCTGACTCACAGACTATGGAGGCCTAAGGACCCCAAGATCAGCAAGTAAAGCTTTGGGACCTTCTTTTGCTGATGTTGCATGACTCAAAATGAGAAGAAACAGCTGCAAACATCCATTAATAATTGAAATGTATAATGTAAAAAATATGAATTTAGGAAAATTGGAAGTTGTCAAAAATGAAATGAAAGGCATAAAGATCAATATCCTAGGCATTAGTGAGCGGAAATGGACTGGTATTGGCCATTTTGAACCATACAGTCATATGGCCTACTATGTCTTCTGGCAATGACAAATCGAATGACAAAACGGTGTCACATTCATCATCAAAAAGAACATTTCAAGTTCTGTCCTGATGTACAATGCTGTCATTGAAAGGATTATATTCATATGCATACAAGGAAGATCAGTTAATATGACTATTATTCAAATTTATGCACCAACTGCTGAGGCCAAAAGATGAAGAAAATTGAGATTTTTTACCAACTTCTGCAGTCTGAAATTGATCAAACATGCAATCAATTACTGGTGAATGGAATGCAAAAGTTGGAAACAAAGAAGGATTGGTAGTTGGAAATTATAACCTTGGTGATAGAAAAGACGCGGGAGACCACATGATGGAATTTTCCAAGACTAACGACTTATTCATTGCAAATACCTTTTTTTTAGGTGTGCCTGACCCAAGCCATGGTATTTTCAATCTCCTTATATGCAAGGGAAAGCCGGACAATGATAAGGAAGACTAAAGAAGAATTGACGCCTTTGAATTATGATGTTGGTGAAAAATATTGAATATACCATGGACTGACAGAAGAAGGAACAAATCTGTCTTGGAAGAACTAGAGCCAGAATGGTCCTTAGACATGAGGATGGTGAGACTTTGTCACATGTACTTTGGACGTATTCTCAGGAGGGACTAGTCCCTGGAGAAGGAAATCATGCCTGGTTTTTATAGTAGAGGGTCAGTAAGAAAGAGAAAGACCCTCAATGAGATGGACTGACACAGTGGCTGCAACAATGGACTCAAGCATGGCAGCCATGGTGAGTATGGCACATGACCAGGCATTGTTTCCTTCTGTTGTACATAGTGATGCTATAAGTCGGAACGGCCTCAACAACATCTAACAGCAACAAATGCTAGTTACTGCATCCAGTGGCTTCTCCTCCTGGGAAATGGCATCTCAGCTGTGATTCTCTGTATTCATGTGTCTCTCCAATTTTGGGGATTGGTTATATGACCTCAATTTTCTGATTGATCTAAGGAAAGTTTTTGGTTTTCAGTTCGTTCAGCTTTTTTTTTCCTTGCTGTGACAGTGGTAGTGATGACTTCCAAACTGAAACAGAAAGTCCAAATGTATTATTTTTTATATAATCTAAGTGACATCTTTTCTATGAACATACTAAGAAAGAATCAGGCAGGGGAGGGAGAGGATAGTTTCTAGTGTGCCCCTCAAATTTAAAGTTAACATTTCTTTAAAAGATTTAATTAAGAAATTAAATAGAGTATGGGGGACATTTGCTTATAGGTAGTATAGAGTAGGTCACAGGAGGCCAAATCTCTCCCTGTAATAATTATAAAAACCAGGAAAATTACACAAATCATGTTTTAATATTACTAGAATACTGTTGGGAGTCCTGGTGTTGCAGTGGTTAAGGGCTCAGCTGCTAACCAAAAGGTCAGTAGTTTGAATCCACTCCTTGGAAACCCTATGGGGGCAGTTCTACTGTGTCCTATAGGGTCTCTTCGAGTCGGAATCAACTTGACGGCAATGGGTTTGTTTGTTTTTTTTAGAGTACTGTTGACGTGCTGAAGATGAGGTGCACTGAATCTAGATTGTGGAGAGTGCTTACAAGATCAGCTGATTATTACTGGCTTTTCATTTCCTTGAGGAAATTGCTACATCTGGCAAGGGCTGAGAATAGCCTCAATCCAGCAGAGAGCATATACTGGGCAAGTGAGAAATGGGCAACTCTTTTGCAGTCACATAGGGAAGTTGTGTCAAATGGAAAACTTGAAAAGAAGTTCTTCAAGGTAAAGAAAAATGATCCTAAATGGAAGCACTAAACTTCTGAAAGGAATGAAGAGCTCTAGAAAGTGTACGAGGTAGAATATTAACTGTTTATATGACAACAATAATAAACTATTGTGGAGTTTATGCTTACAATACAACAATCACACTTAAAACAGGAAGACAGCAAATAGACTGAAACTGGTAAGGTTCTTGCACTTTTTGGGAAATGTTAAAGTATTAATTTAAGAAGACTATAATTGACTTGATGGCAACTAGTTTGGTTTTTTTTTTTAATAATAAGACAATGATGCATACTGTAATCTCCAGGATCACTAAAACACTACAAAATCAAAAAAATCTAACTTAACATAAAATAGAGGAATAAATTTAAATAAAAATGACTGGTCCAAAAGAAAGCAGGAAGTAACTTTTTGTTTTTCTCAAGCTGCTTGCAGGATTTTTTCTTTGTCTTTGGTTTTAGTAAGTGTGATTATAATAAGCCTTGGTGTTTTTCTTTTGGGGTCTATCCAACATAGAGTTCATTGAGCTTCCTGATCAGCTTTTCATCATTCATGATATTAGGGAAGTTTTCTGTTAGCAGTTCTTCAATGATCCTCTCTCTGTTTTCCATTTTCTCTCCCCGTTTTGAAACTCTGATCACTAGTAAATTTTTGTCTTTAATTGTATCCCATATAATTCTCAGGGTTTCTTCATTTTTCTTCATTCTTTTTCTGATTTTTCCTCAAACAGAGTTGTGTCCATGTATTTGTCTTCAGTTTCACTGATTCTGTCTTCCATCATTTCAAACCTGCTCCTCACGCCTTCTATGACACTGTCCATTTCTGAAATCTTATCTTTTGGATTTCTAATTGTTGTTTCTGAATGATTTCTAGTTGTGAATTTATTTTGGTGTTTTGTCCTTGTAGTATTTTCCTGAATTGTTCCTTTTTGTGTCTGTCTTTTCCATGAATTTGTCTGCCTTTTCCATAAATCTGTCAAGTTTTTCCTCATTTTTGTCTGCTTTTTGCTTCAACTCTTGGATTGCTCTGAATATTAGAGATTTGAATTCCCTATCAGGCAGTTTTAGTGCCCTTTCTTCCACTGGAAAGTCATCTGGTGTTTTAGTTTGGAAGCCTACTGGAACCATCCTGTCTTTTTTTAAAATATGTTTTGATATTGTCTGCAGTCTTCAGGACACTCAGTAATTATTTTCTTTGTTTCTTGATTGTAGATTTCTTTCGTCTTGCTTTTTTGTTTTATTTGTTTATGTCTGAGCAAGCAGGGTGGGCATTCTTTGTTGTTTACTTGTCTGTAGTCATGGTACTTTTCACCACCTTGTCCAATGGGCAGGGCCAGTCATTCAGCTATGGTGCAGCAGGGAAGATCCAGATGAAGGGGAGGGGCTGGGACAAGTTGTTTGTGGCACATACAAGGCCCAACAGGGCTGGCCAGGAATCAATGCTCTGCAGGTTCCAGTAGGCTGTGCCTGTATGGCTTGGGGGTGTGATGCCCCGTACATGTTGCAGGTAGGCAAGAAAGAGGGGAGAGGTTGTGATGTGTGGAGCTAATAGGGGTGTGGGAAAGAGGAGAGAGAGGAGAGAGAAACAGAAGCCAAAAACAAACAGGCAAACAAATAAATAAAAAAAAAAAGATGCTAAGGGAGTTTGCCTTTGCAGTGGACAGATGAGAAACCAAGAAATGGAAAAAAGGGAGGAAGGGAGGAAGGGAGGGAGGAAGGGAGGAAGGAAGCTAGATAAAAATTTGGAAAAGAAAAACTCCCAGGAATCCCAGAGTCCACCCAGTGAGGATGCTAAGACTGGGGAAGTGGCTCTCAGGCTGCGCAGTATAGCCTGGCTAGAGGGGGTATAGATGTCACACAGCACCAGGTATTCAGGAGAAAGAAAAAGAAGATAAGTATAGAGAGACAAGAACTGAGAAATGGAGAAAGACAGAAAGGGAAAAAGAGAGAAAAGAGGAAAACAAAAAAGAAAGGGGCGGCGGGGCGGGGAGAAAGAAATCTCCCCAGGGATCCCACCTATGTGTCTGTGCATATTTGGGGAGTAGCTCCTAAGCCGTGCAGTGAAGCCGGCTAGAAGGGGCTCCCAAGCTCCCAAGCTGCTAAAAGAAAAATAGGTAAACAAAGCAAAAAAAGGAAGAAAAAAAAATAATAATAAGCCCCAGGGCTCCCACCAGCATGATGTACTGGGCTGGGGGAGTGGTTCCCCAGTTGAGCATGGCTTCACGGCCTTTCAAGAAGAAGCAAAGATGGTCCTTAGTACCAGGTGTTCCACAGAAAGGAGGGGGAGGTCATAGGAGGCACAGAAGAAACCAAGAGAGACAGAAAGAACCAACACAAGCTCAGGGACCGGGCCAGTGTGGGCAGGGTGAATCCAAGCAGACTGAGGCCAAAGCAGTGCCTCTCGGCCAAGAGACTGCAGCTGGCAGGAAGGAGGGATGTGGAGAGTTAGGAAAGCACATATGGCTCCTTACTGGGTGCTCTGCCAAATGCTGGGAACTTCGTAAAGCTGCTTTCTTGTACTGCCTGTCCACTGATCTCCAGTGTGGGTGGGGTGAATCCAAGCGGCACAGATGCTGCACTTCCCAGCCAGCTGAGCCCCTGCAGCCAGCCAGGAAGCTCGGAGATAGAGCAGCAGGGAGAGATTGGGGGGTAGGAAAGTGTGTATCTCTAGTTACCAGGTTCTCTGTCTCCTGCTGGGAGTTCCACTAAGCTACTTTCCCATGCTCCCTATTTGCTGATCGCCGACAGGAGTCCAAGATGGCCGATCTGTGCTGCGGTAACTGATGGGGCCTTCAGCACGAATCTCTCTTTGCTGTCTGTCCTCTGTCAGTTTCTTATTCTATTCAGCGCTTGGCTGAGATCCTTTTCTCTTCATTGGACACTTCAGGTTCCAGGAATGATGTTTGTCTCTGTTTTACGTAGTTTTTTGGGTCTTTGCTGTGGAGGGACACTGTGTCGCTTCTGTCTATGGAGCCATGTTGGCTAGGCAGACTTGATTTTTCAGAAGAGCCAAGTATATGCTGATAAAAGAGTTAAAAAGTTACACTTTGAAAATAAGAACGGAGACATGCAAATGTAAAATGATGGGGAAATATATATTATGCAAACACTAAAGAAAAAGCTGGTGGGGTGAATTAACATCAGGCATATAACATTTTAGTGAAAGAAAATTACTAGAGAGAAAAGGGTTATGTCATAACCAAAAAAAAAAAAAAAACAGATTAAAAACAACAAAAAGTTATAATAACCCTAAATTTGTATGCACATAATAATATAATTTCAATATATATAGAAAAAAGTTGACAGAAGTAAAATGGGAAATAGAAAAATTCATAGTAAGTTGGCTATTTTAACATGTATCTTGCAATAACTGATTTAATAAGGCAAAAAAACAAAAATCTGGGAGAATATAGAAGATAGGAACAAGTTTCATATCCTGACCTAATGATATACTTATAAACTGCAGGAAACACATTATTTCCAATGCAAATAATATATTTACCATTGTAAATCATAAACTGGGCTATCAAAGCAGTCTTAACAAATTTCAAAGGAAGGAATTTATACAAAGAATATTTCTGGCCACAGTGGAATTAAGCCACAAATCATTAACAGGAACAGCACATAAAAATTCCCAAATATTTGGGGATTAAGCAACACAGTTTTGAATAAACATGAGTTAATGAAGAAATGAGAATGAAAATTAGAAAATATTTTGAATTGAATGATAGTGAACAATCGAAAATATTTTGAATTAAATGTTGGTGAAAAAAACAACATATCAAAGCCTACGGAGTGCAGCTAAAATGGCCCTTCAAGAGAAATTTATCATCTTAAATGCAAGGTATTTAAAGAAGAAAGGTAGAAAATCAGTGATCTGTGTGTCAATTTTAACAAGCTAGAAAAAGAACAGCACATTAATCCCCAAGAAGATAAATACAAGGAATTCATAAGAATCGATTTATAAATAAAATTGATCAGAAGACATTAATAGAGAAAATCATGTCAAAAAAAAAAAAAAGCCCTGGTGGCCACAATGGTTAAGCATTCAGCCGCTAACTAAAAGGTTGTCTATTTGAACCCACCAGACCCTCTGTGAAAGAAAGACCTGGCAATCTGGTTGCTATGAGTTGAAATTGACTAGACCACACACAACAAATCTTAAGGAAATTGAATCTGAAATTTAAAACCTTCCCAGAAAGTAAACACTATACCAAGATGGCTCTGCTAATGAACTTATCTAACATCAAGGGGATATTATTCTGTCTACCACATCCCCTAATAGATTTATAACAAATATTTGTAAAAATTATGAAGTTAATTCTAAAATTTATATTGAAACATAAGGGACTTAAACAGTTTTAAAGAATAAGGGAAAAGTTTAAGGTCTTATACTACCACATCTTAAAAAAAAAAATTAAGCTACCATAATTTAAGCAATGTGGTCTTAGTGCAAGGATAGACTCATAGGCCAAAGGAACAGAATAGAGTCTAGAAACAAACTCATGCATATATGGTTATCTCATTTATGAACAAGGCACCCGTGCATTTCAGTGAGAAAAGAACAGTTTCTTCAGTAAATGATGCCGATATTCATATAAGTGGATATTCATGTGGTAGAAAAATAATAAACCTCGACTCCTTCCTCTTGCAATGTAGAAAAAATATCTCAAAATGGATTATAAACATATATATGAAAATAAAAAGTAAAGTTGCTAGAAGAAAAATAAGAAATCCTGAACATTATACAAAAGTATTATCCATAAAGGAAAATATGTTTAACTCAACTTAATTGAAATTTTTATGTTCATCATGACACCAATCCAAAATTGAAAAGGCAAGTCACAGATTCAAAGGCGATATACTCAACACGAGAATCTTAAACCCATAAAGAGGATATTCAGATGACCAACAAGCATATGAAAAGGTGCTCAAAATACCATTTCTCATCAGGGAAATGGAAATTAAAGCCACAAGGAAATAGCAGTACACAACTACCAGAATGGCTGTGATTAAAAGGATTGACAATATCAAGAATTGGCAATGATGTGAAACAACTGGAACTCTCACATGTTGCTGTTGGAAGTTTAAATTGATACGAACACTTTTCAGCAGAACTTTCAGACCAAGGCTAGGAAGAATGACCTGGTGATTTACTTCTGAAAATCAGCCAATGAAAACGCTATGGATCACAACGATCTGACCCATCGTACATGGGGTTGCCATGAGTCGGGCACCAACCATGTCAGCTAACAATAACAATTAAAGCTAAACATGGGAATACCCTAAATGCCTGGAAATTCCACTTCTAGGAATATGATTAAGAGAATTGGGTGCATATAATCACCAAGACGTGTAAAAAATAATTATAGCAGCTTTATTCATAATAACCAACAGCTAGCAATAACCCGATCACTCATAAAGAGTAGAATGGATGAATAGTTTAACCTGCTAACTCTCTCTAAAGTAAATATCGTATCATTTTAAATTATAAAAAAAAAAGTTAAAAACTTCCAACTCAGCATTTATGAGTTTCTGCTATGATCCAGGTGACTTTGTAAACTTGGGGTGTCAGAGTTAGGGTTCTCTATGGGTGTGCAACAGTGTGTGCGTACCTGTGGAGCTAAATGGCATATGAACAAGGTATCAATCTAAACCCTGGGATTTGAGACATGATGACAGCATGGGACCCATTTCCATCTGATGATGCCAATGGTTCATTTAGACTAATTTCGTCAAACTGAGGACCCATCCACCCCCAACTTCCTTCACTCTAATCATTCCATTATATCTAACAGATACACACTGAAGTTTTTTGAGATATTCTCCATTCAGACTTCTTAGAACCCAGAACTCAAGGTGCTCTCACCAATGTAAGACCTACTGGTTTAGTTTCACTACAATTTTTTCTTCAACTTGATTCTCTTTAAAAGCAAAAATGAGCCATCCACAACTAGAGAAAGACACATGGCAACTTAAGTAGGGCATGGTGGAGTTATTAAGATCTGAAATATAGTAACTAATATGCATTTAGAGATTATTCCTGGAACTCTACTAAGTACTTTAAACTTATTATCTTTACAGTTATTATCTTATTTAATTGTCTCTTCTCATAGTTATAATAAATGGCTGAGACAGTCTGTGAGCTCAGTCACAAAGCCATTAAGTGTAGAATTGTGAATCTAATTTAGATAGGCCTAACTAGAGAGCTCAGAGCCCTGGTGGCACAGTGGTTAAGAGCTCAGGCTGTTAACTGAAAGGTCGGCAGTTTGAATCCATCTGCCACTCCTTGGAAACCCTGTGTGGCAGTTTTTCTCTGTCCTGTAGGGTTGGTATGAGTCAGAATCAACTTGTCAGCAATAGGTTTTTTAACTAAAAAAAAAAAACCAAACCCGTTGCCCTTGACTTACTTCCGACTCACAGCAACAGCTCAGATTCTGAAATATTTCTTTATTGTCTCTGGTAGCTTAGCATAATGGCAGATGTTTCCCTGACAATTTTTCAGCTCTGGACCTGGGAATGCACTGCATGAAATTGTACAGTGTTTATTGTTTCTGTCAATGATTTCACTCCTATCTTAGGAACTGATCTGACTTTTTTTTAACAAGTCCACTAGGCCAAATTCTTCCAAATAATTTGTTGCCTTTAAAACCTTCTGCTTAGGAAACTGTATGCTGCCAAAATTTAAAACATTGGATGCATCTTCAAGAATGGTGGTTATTATGGCTGATTAAGGATGAACTAGAAACTCTCATTGTATCATTATCAGGTTCTCCCCCTTCTCACTTCCATGTCCCATCATTCAATCCATTCTTCTTATGTTCTCCAGTCCCCCATCCCCACAAAAAGAACAACTCCACACTGAGTTTGGGGAAATCTATTTATCTTTCAAAGCAGACTGTAGGTTTTTGGGGTACAACAAAGGTCAAGGAGGGCCGGAGAGGTGTGCTCCCTCAGGCAGGAAACTCGCAGACTGCCACAAAGGACTGAGAACAGGAGATGTCATTCCATTTGCCATCTTTCAGGAGCATCACACAGTCTTCCGAATTGTCAGCGTCATTGGGCTCACCATTATTCCAGTTCACAAAGGTCACACTCCTTCCTGTCAGATCCACAAACTGGCCTTCAGTTGCTTCATCGGTGATGCCCACGAAGGTTTCTCCCTTGGCCACATTCTGGATGGCTGCGTTCTCTTCAGCATTCATAGGGGTGGCTACAGAGCCCTGGTACTGAGCGCACAGAGCCTTTACTCTGCCAAAGGTCGTCTTTTCACCATTGGTCAAGAAGACCTTCTTCCCAACCTTTTTGCCCAGAGAGAAAATCAGCCCTGAAATGGGAAAAAGTAGGTGACACTGACTTGTCTTTAAGCACGGCCCTAGTTGCTTCTCTGGGCAGGCCTTTAGGGTAGGGTTGCCAGATAAAATACCGTATGTCTAGTTAAATATGAATTTCAGATGAGCAATTTTTTTTTTTACTGTATGTCTCATGCAGTACTTGGGACATACTTATACTGAAAAATTTTAATTGTCGCTTACCTGAAATTCAACTTTAACTGGGTGTTCTGTATTTTTATATGTTAAATCTGGCAAACTTACTCTGGAAAGACAAATTGGCAGAAAGGCCCTTGTTGTTTTGGATCAGAATTTTAGAATGCATATAATTCAGAATTCACTATTGTCTTAAGACTAAAGAAAAATACTTGAGAACATGAGCTCTGGGCCAGAAGCCAGCTTACAAAGGGTGATAGGTCCCATTTTCAGTGACGTGACAGCAGAATATACAGGATCTGCCAATTATTAGTTCTGTGCCTTTGAACAATTTAATAACCTCCCTTTCCACCAGAAAGGTGGTGGTAAGAATTTCAGGAGATAACAGCATGAGAAATTCCTATCCAGGAACCAGGAAATAATATGCCTTCAGCAAGTATTTATTACCTTCCCAAACTCAAAGCTGCCTGAAGAGTAAGAGAGAAGAAGGCTTACACTGTTTGATACGGTCCAGTTCTGATCGCAGAGCTTGTCTTTCTGAAGCAGCCAGGCCACTATCATAATCTAGAAAATTAAAGCAGGGTGATACAGCATTGTTGAGGTGATGTCCCAAAACTGTGCATCTCTGGGTGTGGGCTATGCTTTTTCAAACTAAAAATATTTTCTTTTCCATCGATACTTGCTTATTGAAGGGAAATAAAAAAATACAGAACATCAAAAAAAGGGGAAAAGTATCTCTATTTTCACCCAGTCCAAAACATCACTGCTCGCAATCTGTTAAAGGTATCTAAAGACACTTCATGCACACGTACATGCCCACACTCACATGCAATGCACATACATTCCCTGATTACTTAGCATGATAGCTCTCCTTAGGCCAGGCTCTTCAGTAATTATTTTTTTTTTCTAAATAAGTTGCTCTAGCAAGGCTGAAAAGAAATCTCTTGGGGAATTATAGGCTGGTGAATATTGCCTTAAAAGGTTGAAGGGTTTTGTCTTTCTGAAAGTTTTGTTTTTGTTTTTCCCTGTTTGTTCTATTTATCAGTAAACGAAGATCTTGTGAGTTTTCTATTATCCAAGCAGGAAGGGGATGAGATAAGTATATGTGTAAACCCAAACCACTTCCATCCAGTCGATTCCGACTCATAGTGACTGTATAGTATTGCCCCATAGATTTTCCAAGGGAAGTTATGTGTGGGAGATGGCAAAAATGGCTTCGACTGACTGCAGCTCCTCTCATTAAGAAATGAAATCTATTTCCCCACTCCTTGAATCTGGTCTGGCCTTGTGACTTGTTTTGACAAATAGCATGTAGCAGAAGAGACTCCGTAAGTGTTCTGAGCCTTCAGGAGACCCTGCAGCTTCTGTTCTTCCTACTCTTGCGAACCCTGTGATCATCACCCTGTGAACAAGTGAAAGACAGTCTGCTGGATGATGAGAGACCCATGGCCCAGTTACCCTCATCACTCCAACTGACAGCCAATCAACAGCCAGATATGTGAGTGAGACCACTGACAATGAGTTGACCATGATTACGTGAGCAAGCTCAACTGAGACCAACAGAAAAACCACTTGGCTCTACCCAGCCCAAATTGATGACCTACAGAATTGCTTGAATAAATGGCTATTGTGGAATGTATTGTTATGCAATAAAAAATAACTGATACACCTTATATATACTAAAAAAAAACAAACCAGTTGCCATCAAGCTGATTCTGACTTATGGCAACCTCACATCGTACAGAGTAGAATTGCTCCATTGGGTTTCCAAGTTTGTGACCTTTTGGAAGAAGATGCCAGGCCTTTCTTCCAATATGTTTATGGGTTAGTTTGGTGAGTAGTTGAGCACTTAACGATTTGGTCCACCAGAAGCCCTCTTCTGAGATGGCCTGTTTCTTTCCTCTTGGACCAGAGCCTTACAATTGAATGCTTAAATTGAAGGGGAGCCAGGTTCCAGTTCCTCCAGGGGGCCTTGTAAGCAAGAGGTCATGAAGGGTTTGTAAGTCTGGACTCAGGCACAGTGGGAATTCCCTTGGTCTCTGTGTAGCCTAGAGAGTACTGAGGGCACTGGGCCAGGAAGCAGAGTTAAGTATCTTCCAGTGAGGCAGCAGAAGGGGCACTTCCTACTTGTACCAATGCCCTATGTGCCCTTAGACCAGACCTTCCTGGGATGAGCGCCTTACCTGAATTCTTTCCAGGATCTCCTTTTGGACCCATTACTCCCTGCAACCCAGGAAGGCCTGGGGGTCCTTGAGGTCCCAGTTTTCCAGGAGGACCCTGCAAGCCTCTAAGCCCTTGGCCTATTGAAAGAGAAAGGAAACAAGACTCAGTATGTGTGTTCTTGCTCTCTTTCTCCAAGAATTAGATGCCCAGTCCATTTCCAAGAGAAAGGAAACATTAACCGAGGGCCAACTTTTATGAGTCACTGCTTCCAATGAGCTAGAGATGAGTCACAGAAGAAAGATTCTCCTGTGTTCCATGGTATGGCCTGCCCTCAAGGTCACCACCTTGGGTATTCAGAACAACCACATGTCACCAACTCCTTTATGGAAGCCTGGTATGCCAGAGAGCTTGAGCCCTATCTCTTTCAAGTTGTAGCATATAGTTGAGAGAAATACAGTCTGCCTAAACACAATCTGGTAAAGAGGACATTACCATCCTCACATCAGGAAGTTTCTCCTGGGAGGTACAGTCACCGGGACAGAGCAGCTCATCCTGTACCTGGTTCTCCCTTTTCTCCTTTGGTGCCTGGGAGGCCATTGATGCCTGGGGAACCACAGGCAACCACATGGCAGGTCTTCTGGACTTCTTCACAGGTTTCTGAACAAGATGCTGTCATCACACTCAGGAGAAGGAGAGGGAGCGAAGAAAACAGGAACATGGTCCTCGCCTAGATGTGGGGAAAGTTAAGGAAGATGATCTCACCTGGTACAGATAATCAACACATAGTTAACCAACATGCCTTTTGTCCTATGACTTGTATTGGGCAGTGATGTAGAGATGGTTGACCCATACCTGGTCTCTAGACTAGGGAGGTGGACAAGTAAATCTTCCTATGACCTTGTATTATCAGTACTTTAACAAATGTACATACAACAACATGCAGTGGGGGGCCGAAGTAGGGGAGTAAAGGGTGCCCAGGCTTCTGGTGTTACTTCTGGAAGATTGTCAGTATGCTTCCTGTGTCCATGAGAAAAAATAAGGCTACATAGTGTCAGCCCACTCATGCCTGTTGACTTGAGGAGTGTGAGGGTGAATGGAGGGTGTCTGTTGGAGACCTGTCCTTTCTTGACCCATGTGCCACTTGCACCTGCTTTCTATCTTCATATCCCACTCTCCTCCAGGGGCAGCTAGCCATCATTTACTCAGTAGCAGGTACTAAGGTGCAGGCTGGTTTTCTAGAAAGGAAGTGTCAAGATCCCGACCTCAGATGAAGCCTTTTACTAGTCCCGTAATTTGACCCAGAATTAGCTTGAGTTTGCTTACTCTTGATGTTGTATTTCCCACTGCAAGAGAGGCTTGCTTCCAAAGCATTTTCTCCAGAAATTTCTCATTACGCTTGCCTTGGCAGGGTGCCAGATCCCTCTCTCGTTCTTGGCAGGAATTCCCGTGTTCTGTGAGTCAAAGCCTTGAATCTTTCTCCGATTTCTCACTCAACATTCCATGTGTCCTTCAAAACTCCCTTCAGCTGTCCCTCCCAAGGGAACTTTAGTATCCCAGCCCTGTAGACCTAGCCCTCCAAAGCTCCCTTTGAAAACAAAGACACAGTCTCATTTGTAAGTCATCAGGTAGATCTAGGAAGGTCACAGGTACCCCAGCACAAGACAGAAAGTGATACCCCGGCATGCCTCCTGCCTGCCATCTACCATCCCTCCATCCTCAGTAAGTCTTCTCTAGGCCTCCAGAGCCAAGTCAAGTTGCCAGACTCTTGCTCTTGGACCCCAGATCCATGCACAACATGTGACTTACTGGGGCTTCTATAGAGCAGGGATGCAGTGATAAGGAAGCTGGCCCTCCAGCCTGGGGATGTGGCAGATGCTGCAGGGTGAAGGGGAGGCTAGACTCAGCACTATATAGCCCAATCAGCCTATGAACAGGAACAGTGCTGGCCTGGCCTTCAACCCCTAGATTAATAAATAACTCTTGGGGCTGCACTAAACTCTTCCTGACAAAATTCCCTAGAGAGCTCTTGCACAATGCTGGACCACTGTCTGCTTTATAGAGCATAATTCCTCTTTCAATGCCACTCATTTTGACATTTCCCATTGCTCAGCCATAATAAGTAAACTGACGTGGTTAGTCATGTTGGTATCCCTGTTCCTAGCAGAGGTACATATTGATATATACGAACTCATGTACATCAATTACAGGCACACAGACACACACACACTCTCCTTTGTGAAGGCACAACAGACTGCTTACTGCTTTTAGGGCCCCCTCCTGCCTCAGGCTCTACACTTGATGTTTTCTCTGCTGGGGTGCTGTCTCCAGTGCATCTCTGTCTAGTTCTTTCTCTTCTAGTCAATCATTCTTGTCTCCAAGAAACCTGTCTTGATGACTAATCTAAAATATTTGCACCTAGTCTCTCTATGCTCTTAGTTTGCTCTATTTTCTATCTGTACATGATACAGTACATGATACTGTCCTGGCCATTTACTTTGGTACTAATTTATTTTCTGCTTCTGCCTTTTAGCCTGAAAGCTCTGTGAGTACAGAGCTCTCTCTGTTTGGGTTCCCTACATCTGTAGGGAACCAGAAATACAGTAGATTATTCATAAATGAGAAACCCTGGTGGCGTAGTGGTTAAGTGCTACAGCTGCTTAACAAACGGTTGGCAGTTCAAATCCACCAGGTGCTCCTTGCAAACTCTATGGGGCAGTTCTACTCTGTCCTATAGTGTCATTATGAGTCAGAATTGACTTGACAGCAGTGGGTTTGGTTTTGGGTTTTATTCATAAACGATGATTAAAATTTGAATGTAAGATTTGTGCATCCCCTTGAATAAGCCAGTTTGAAGATGTGCACACATCTCTGCCTACACACACACACACGAGCACCCATCTTATTAAAGCCCCTGATTGAAGCTGAGTTTTAACATCTTGAGTATCCTCCAGTTTGCTTCCTGAGGTTTAGGCAGTCTCCCAACTCAGTAGTTCCGTCCGCATGATAAAGTTGCTTTCCCCACAATCCCACAAGTGATTTGTATAGAGATAGCCCAGATGCCTAGATCATTCTGGGTCGAGTGGTCAATATGGACAATCTAGAAGAGTGGAACGTTACCTCTGTGAAGCACAGTTCACACTGTTCTGAACATTTCTAATAGAGCTGCCAGAAAATGCCATGTTAGGTTGGGGTGGTGAATGAGCCCCCACCATGAGCTTCACATAAAGACTGCAGGGCTGTGTAGTGGGGTGGTATGTGAGGCCTCCAAACACCAGGAGGAATGTGGATGAGATGCCCTTCCTGGTCTCTTCTAACTGGACACTCCTTGGTTGTGAAGAGCGTGGTTACCTGGAAAATGCCCAAATAACGGAGACCGGGAGATCCAGGGCCTTTAAAAGGCTGAAAGTGACTTTCTCATCTCTCTTCCCTACTCTTAGTCAGATTCATCCCCCAAAGTAACAGGAGGTGGGAGTGAGGTAGCTGATGCCAGGTCACGCTAGAGACACTGGATTTGGTTACAGTGCTTGTTTTTATTGTGTATTTAGTCCAGAGGTCAGGAAACTGCCCTCCAGACCCTGACATTTCCTGGAATTGTGCTGGGAGGGGTGAGTATGTGGGTGGGAAGTCAATCCGCCAGTGGAGCCACTGCCTTGATGTTGCTCAGCTGGAAGCCCCTTCCTGCTCTCCACAGTCTCCAGCATGCCCGCCTCTACATGGGTCAGCCCGCCTACCCACCCTGAACTCTACTCAATGGATAAGGCCAGTGTATGCACTTGTTCTGGGACTTTAGTCCCTTTCTAGCACTGAATCCACTCGAGCAGCCCTGCCAGACATCCACCTCACCCCAAGAGGCTGCAGAGATAAATGGCTGCCTCTCTGACCTGTAGTAGGACTGCCTGACCTTCTCGTACCCCCTTTCCAGTAGTCTGGTCTGGAATCCCAGCTCTACCACTTCCTGGCTGTGTAACCTTGGTTCCACCTCCTTCAGATCCTCAGTTTCCTCATCTGTGAACCAGGACACCACTGCCTGGGTTGACACTCAGAGTGCGTGGTATACTGCTCACCATTTCAGCCTGCTTAAGAAAGGACCTGGATCCCCCTAGGAAGGCAGTACAACAGTCTTCTTACCTTGGGAAGCAGTTTTCTTGAGTGACCACATCTGCGAGGTACAGCTTGAGATTTAGAATCAGAAGGCTTGATTTTAAGTCATGGCTGTGAGTTTAGACAAATCACATATTCTGGCTGAGCCTTAGATTTTTACATCTATAAAATAAGGTTTCAACATCTTATTTTTGGAAACTTCCCAAGGGGATGCTGTAAGCAGGAAAAAGACAGTGAATGGCAATGTCAGTACCTTCCAGGCAAAGACCATCAGTAACAAAGTTTTGACCACTTAGTCAAATAAAGTTGATTTTTTTTTTTTTAAGGTTTTTTCCCCCTTCTTGTCACAACAGAGATATTGCATGTAATAGGGGACCACGGGACTTCTCAGTAACAGGTTGCTATGAGGGTTATGGGACGTGGCCCTGTGTTATGTGATCTGGGTGGAGGGTGGGGAGGTTAAGGAATGAGAGCCTATTCTGGAGAGAGTGCTGTCCAGAAGCTGGGGCAATTCTATGACTGAGTACCTTAAACTGTTTTGTCTGCAAAGGGAGAGAAGCCGAGCAAGGCTGAAGCTGTATTTTGTGAAGGAGCAGCAGGTGCTCATGTTATTTCATTTTTGTGGTTTGAAGAGCGACCTCTTTTGACTGTGTCCAGGCATGATTTTCAGACGGTCTTTGCGTCTCGTGACAGAAGGTCTTGTTTCATGTTGGTGTTCTGTGAAATTGCTTATGACAAGCAGAGGATACCCTGGTCTAGCTGTGAAGCCAGTTCCCAGCTGACAGCTTTCACGGCTGGTTTTTCTTTGTCGGCAGCGTCTTTTGCGACCCTAAAGCCTTAAGTGCCCATACTTTCCACCCCCAGTGCACTGGGTTTCCACGCACTATTTTTTCCTTGTCCCTTTTTGCTTATGGACCCCTCATTGGAGAAGGTGTAGCTGAACCCTCCGGATGGCAGAGCACCTCGCTGGTTTGCTGGGCTAGAGTTGCTCTGCGTCGTGGGACAAACAGGAAGCAACCCTCTGGAGCACAGGCCGGGGGAGACGCAGCTGGTGATGCTCGCTGGGTGCACAGTGGAGGAGGGCGCAGGAGCGGCAGGAGGTCTGGAGCGCGGTGTCGCTGTCCAGAGGGCCGCTGCTACAGGCGGATTGCAGAGACATGCCTGTGCGAAAGGCAGTGGTGAGCAGAGGAAATCAGTGTGCGGGCAGGAAGCCTTCGGAATACCGGTTTCAGTAACAGGTATTTATGAGGGCCGTTCAGTTTTTCAGTGGAATATGGCTCTGTGTTATGTGATTTCGGGACCAGGCTTCAGGAAGGTTGTAATTAGGCGAGGTCGAGGATGTACGGTCGCTGACCCGCTATGGTCTGGCCATGATTGGGGCAGAGCTCCAAAGGATGTTCTCACACCCACAAGACAGGCCAACCAGATGGAGTCAGAAATTGCAAGACAACCCCTTCTTATTGCAGTGTCTCTCCAGCGCCCTCTACTGAAAAAGTTTAACATGCAGCTCACTTTAAAGGAGAAATGCTTAAAGGAACTCCGTTGTTCATCACAGAGGTATACTGAAGAGTAAATTTAGAGCTCAGAGTCCTTCGATAACTAGCATAGTAGGTGTGTCTGTATGTCTGAGTACACAGCAAGTCCTCAGTTGCTCTGTGTGTGTCCTCTGTCTGCATCGGTAACATCAGGGATTCCTCCAGCCAAACCTCAGGGGAGAGCCTTAGCAGCCATGGAAGGTAGAGCAGTGGGCCTGGCTGCATTCTAGGATCTGAGGCTGCCTCTGGGCTTCTTTCTGCCGTCACAGCAGAGCAGCCCCCAGACCAGTCCAGCTTTAAGGCACCCATTTAGGTGAGGATATACCCAACCAATCCCCACAACTAATCAGGAACAGGAAGTTGGAGGTCCAGGTGAAGCCGTTCTGGACAGGTCAGTAGAGAGCCTTGAGAGTGGCTGGGCAGTGGAATAGAAGGGAGAGGTGTTTAAGGAGGATGTTCTCTGCCAGGAGGGCCAAGGAGAGGCTGACTTCAGGGCTGGCTGAGCTGGGTGCTAGCTGTCCCTGCTCTGCATGCCTTCCGGTGCCCAGCCACCAGCCCTCAAGGCAGAAGGGTGTACACACATCTGATTCCACTTCATCTTGACCTGAGCGGTCTGATTTAGGCACTGGCCTTCCCCTTGTTCAGTCTCAGTATTCTGCTGTAAAATGAGCTTAAGGACAGCATTTATTATTATCATTATTAGGTGCTGTCAAGTGGGCTCTGACTCATAGTGACTTTATGTACAACAAAACGGAACACTGCCTGGTCCTGCACCACCCTCACAATCATTGCTGTGTTGGAGCCCTTTGTTGCAGCCAGTATGTCAATCCCTCTCGTTGAGATCATTTAGCAGCTAGAAATGTATTAGGAATGTTGCCTGTTGTCCCTTAACCCCAGAGAAAAGAGCTCCCCTTTAAGAAAAAAAGAGACCAAGAAGGAGAGCTCTTGAGTCAGATGGGGAAATAGACACATGGAGGCCCAGAGTAACCAGGTCAGAGGGACTCAGGAATACCTGGCTCCGAATTGACTCCCCTCTTTAAAGAGAGATGGAATGGTGGGTAAGGGGTGATCCTGTCCTCTTATGCAGCTCTGTATGGTCTCCAGTGGCCATAGTGAAGAATTGGAGACACCCTGTGCCCTGAGGACCATAAGCACCTAAGGGTCTTACAAACCTTGGGCTGTCCTACAGGGAAATTATGAGTCAGCCCTGCCATCTAGTGGCCATACTCAGAACTGCTATGAGTCAAGGAATGGACAGAGAAATCACAGGTCCCCACTCCTGTTCACTCACTCTACAGATTACTTCCTGGAAGCTACAATGCATTAGGTGCCAGGATAGGATGTAGGAAGACAAAGAATGTAACTGCCCCTGTGAGCTCACAATCTAGTGGGGAAAGCTGACACAAATTTATATTAACACTATTTCTGATGTAAAGAAAATAAAGTAAGGGGTTGAGATGATAGCAGAAGGAACATCCCAGGATTGTACTCAGGGAAAGCATCTCTGGTGAGAATAAAGTGTCCTAAAGTATCTAAGGGTGAGGAAGCACATTCCAGGCAAAAAGGAAAAGCACTGCAAATACCAGATGTGGTAAAGGTCTTGGCATTTGAAAGACTGAAACTAGACCCAGGTATCTTGAACTTCTAGGGTACAGGTATCACACAGATGGTAGCTCGGTCCCCCTATTCACTGTATATCTTCAAGCTCCCCCTTCTTCTCCTAAACTATGAGTTCTGAGTTTTAGGTTCTAGGCTTGGGCTCTGACCCCATGTTCTGAGATCTACTCTCTGTTGCTAGATTGGCCACTTGACCTTGACCTAAATTTTGACTTTGAACTATGGCTTCTAGATTTGAACTGCGGTCCCTCTCCTGAGGGGTCTGAGTGCAGTCCCTCTGTCCCTGAGCTTGGTGCGCTGACGTCTTGGCTGAGGATTGGGGCTCAGAGCACCTGATCCTTCTGCCCTGGTCTCTGAGCTTAGACCATTGGAATCTAGACTGCAGGCCCTGATTTCGTGGCTCCAGCCACTTGTGTGAACTCTGTGCCGCACTCAAGGCTGCAAGCCGTGCCCTCCGGATACTCTAGATTCTGTGTTGTGAGTCCTAAACTATGAGTCACTGGCTCTCCTCTCTGTGTGGAGCTGGCCTCTGGGGTCAGGTGCTTTGTTTGAGGCCACTCTTCCCTGAGGTTGCTTCTCTGGGCTGTGGGGTTGGGGTTTTAGGCAGATTCTTCATTCCAGGCTAGAAACAAAGGCAACAAATCCCACAGCTTGTGAGGGGTGAAAGGGACTCCTGAGGAAACACAGAGAGCCGAGATATTTGCTTCTCAAGACCTTTGCCAAGAAACATGGATCTGGCCAGAGGTTTGTTCAAGGAGGAACAAGAGCTTGGATATACACACCTTGAGGAGAGGTGGGGGCCTCTCTTTCCACAAAGTCTTGAGCCAGCCAGACACAAAGAGAAATAGAGGCAGAGAACATCAGAGACTGGCCTGTGAGATCAGGAGAGAGGATTTGGCTCACTGTGGTTGCCCTGTATCTTTGCACATTGCCTGAATATAACCAACATTTGTTAATGAATGAAAGAATAATGAGCCATGGGGGGCGGGGGGGGGGGGGGAAGTGGACTAAGGAGAAAAGGGGAAGGGAGAAGGAACAGGCATTTACTGAGCACCTGATATATGCCCCTCTGTGCTGGTCACTTCATGGGCAATATCTCTTTCAATCCTCACCACACCCTGAAGTAGGGGATAATATGTGACCTGTGTCAGAGGTACCCAAGACCATTGCCAGGTTTGATAATTCTCTAGGAGGACTCAGAGGACTCAGCATATAGTCATACTCATGACTGTGACTTTTTATAACAACAGCAAAATCTTCAAAGGGGAAAGGAACATGGGATAAAGCCCAGAGGAAACCAGGCACAAGCTTTCAAGACTGTGGTAGAGTCACACGGGATGCACTTAATTCGTCCAGCAATATTTTGTGACAAAACACGTAAAATATTATCTACCAGGGAAGCTCATTAGAAACTCAATGTCCAAGATTTTTACTGGGGACTGGTCACATAGGTACTTTCTGGCTAGCATGTACCAGCATTCCTGACTACTACAAGGAAAATAGTTGTGCAGCACAAATCACATTTTCTGTATAAAAACTTTAGGCATAGTAAGCCACCGTTATCAGTCCTGGGAGTAGCAATACAAAAAAAAACTTGTTGATGTTGAGTCAATTCTGACTCATAGCAACTCCACAGGACAGAGTAGAACTGCCCAATAGGGTTTCCAAGGAGAAGCTGATAGAGTCCAACTGCCGACCTTTTGGTTAGCAGCTGAGCTCTTGATAACCCTTAAGAAATCCAAGTTCCCAGATTCAAAACCCAAAACTACCATACATGCAGGCCTTTTCAAGGGTGGCGCTCTGAGGCTTGCTATGTTAACTTTTTTCTACACAGTAGGTATGACTAATACCAAAGGTAATCAGTACAGTGTGTTCAAGAACGAGCGCGTGTGCGTGCGTGCGAGCGTGTATACCTCTTTTTGAAGAGTGATGTTGACACCATGTCATGTGTTTCTGAACAGGAATGTAGAGATCTAGGAGGTGGAGGCTGAGTCATGGCGGGACATGGTCTGGAATCCTCAGCAGCTGTGTCCTGGGAGGCTACATCCAGAGTCTAGCTCTCAACTTTCACCCTGCAAGAGGAGCATTTGAAACCCCCAAAATCTGGCTCCTAGTCCAGGTGAGCCTGGCTCCAACCACCACTTCTTCTCCTCATACCCCAAAGGGACCAACCAAACCTCCCCCCTATTCTTCCATTATATTAGCTGCTGGCCCCCAAAGGGGAGGATGGGAGGGCAGAGGATGCATACACCCCAGGCACAACTGCACGCTAAACTCAAGCTCTGTTCTTCACAGAGAATGGTAACTCCCCACCAAACAGAGTGTCCTGAGGTTCAGCTCTTGCTCCTAAAATATGGACATATAGACAGAACCAGCTGACAGAGCTTTTGCTGTGAGCACTGCATAGGAGGGCCTTTGGGTGCACAATCCATTCCACCGAGAGAAGATTTTCCCTCAGAGTTGAGCAGGGAGGAGTGGTCCCCCGGGAAAGCATGGAACACAGGCACAAGGAGGCCCTGAAAAAACAGAATTTCCTTTTCGCAGAGAGATGGAAGGGTGGGAAAGTCTTCTCTGAATGGCCTCCTGGAGCCATCCTTGAAAATGGAGAATGCTGTGGAACACTCAGAAACTTCTTAGAGGCAAGACCTCCTGCAGTAGGAGACGTGTGGTGCCTCTCTGACCTCTGGTGGCCATGTGCTGAACTGCAATGGACTAAGGTGATTGACCCATATCCCCTGCTTGGTTTTCTACTCCAGGAAAACTGTCCCCATAGGGTTTCCAAGGCTGTAATCTTTACAGAAGCAGATTGCCACATCTTTCTTTTGTGGAATGGCCAGTGGGTTTGAACAGCTGACCCTTCAGTTAGCAGCTGAGTGCTTAACCACTGCACGACCAAGGTTCCTTCAGGGGCTTAGCAAAAATGTCAAACATCACCTTCTTCTGTTTACTCATTCACATATTCTGAGGCTATGATTTGGCAAGCGCCATAACAAGATGTGATGACAAAACCTAAACATCAGTGTTCTCTGGACATACCGTCTAATGGGAGGACCAAGCACCCATTTTATTAAATTCATCCACTGCTGTGAAAGTAAACAGGGGTCTAAAAATAATAATAATGAAAGGAGACAAAGACTGTGTGGTCAGGAAAGGTCTTTGAGGACATGGCATTAAATATGAGACCTAAGGTTTGGGGATGGAGAAAGGCAACTCTAGGTGGAGGGAATAGCTAGTGTAAATGCTCAGGAAGAGGGAAAGAGCCTGGCTTTTGTGACCATCGGCAAGTAGACCTGAGGGACTGAAGCAGTTCAGGGTCTAAGTTTCATCTAAATGGCAGCCATGCCCCCAGTGGCCACTTTTTCCACTTTCCTCCTCTGGCTCCTCCTACTAGGTTGAGTCTCTGCTCTCTGGGATCTCACAGTCCTGGGCTGTCCGCTTCAGGCTCTGGGTATTGACCATACCCTCAGTGATTGGAGATCTGAGCTCTGGGAGGAGGATGGGGACCCTGAACCTGCTTCCTCTATTCTGGTCACTGAGATTGGGTCCCTGAGCTCTGACTGCTGGTATTAACCCTGGACCTGTTTGGGCCGTGACCTTAGTTCCCTAGAGACAGAGTTTCAGGCTCTGCTCAAGAGTTGGGTGTTCTGGCCCTGGACCCCTACTTGGACCTGCCTCCTGGATTCTGGGTTCCAGGGGCTGAGTTCATCTTTCTGGACTTTGTCTTTGGTGATGTGCAGGGCTGTGGTGCTGCAAGTTTAGTTGAGCTACTCAGTCTTGTCTCCTCCCTGAAGATTCCTTATTCAGGCTCTGGGCACCGGGCTATTGGCTCTCAACTCTGCCTGTGTGGTTCAGCTTTGTGCTGCTCATGGCCAGAGAACTGGTCTCTATCCATATGCCCTGGGTAAGGGGTTTGTTTGTATTGGTTCCTGGGCTCTAAGTTCCCATATGAGTTCTCTGGTCTGGTGTTGGGATCAGAGCTGGATCTTGGGCTCAAAGTTCTGCCTGATTCTAACGGATCCTTAGGGGCTAAGTGTGGGATAAAAGTGAGGATTCAAGGCTCCAAACCAAGGGGAATACAGGAACTACTGGACCAGCTTCTGCTTGGCAGACATGTAGGCCAGGTCAGAGTATATTCCCTCTTGAGCTGTGTCACCCTCAGAAGTGACCCCACTTCCCTCAGGACAGGCTCTACTCTTGACTGAGTGGGTGGCCTTCAGAAGTTACCTTACTTGCCTGAGCCTCCTTTTCCTCATCTGTAACATGGAAGTCTGAATGTCACCTCCAGGGAAGGAGTTCCTGTCCTATTGGGCTGCCATGATTGGCTTAGCATTTTCAACACTATCTTGAAGGAAGGGGATCCTCCCAGGCTCCTGAGTCCCAGATCCATCCCATGGGGCCTCCTGAAAATACTAATTAGTGTCTAGTTTGTAGGCTTGTTGGGAGTACAATATAAAACACTTAGAAGAGGGCCCATCACAGTGTTAACACTGCATGAGTGTTAGCCCTTAGCTTACATCAAGGTGAATCCTTCAAGAGCAGTGATTCCCTGTGTCGTGCAGTCTCTCTTGGTGTAACAAGTACCAAAAATTAACTTTGCTTGACACCAGGTTTTGTTCCTAGTGGTCTTTTGCTGGAGAGCACTGGACATGCCCTTTCCTTGTCTTTTGTCCTACTCACAACATGGCAACTTCTCAGGGGAAGCCGAGTGGGGTTAGGAAACTTAATTTAATTTTCTGGCTGGTTGTAGAAGGTGCTGTTCCCAGCCCTCTGTAATTGGTGTGCACTCTTCCCTCTAATCCTTTCAGACGACTTGTTCCTTGTCCTTAGATAGTGTCCTCGCCAACATGCACTGATTATTATTCAGCTGAAAACTAGAAGGGGAATCTCTTCAAATCTCCGGGATCCTTATTCTGTTCAGTGCTCTCTGCTCTGGTACACTTTCCGGTGAACTTGAGATGCCTAGAGCTCCATGATAATCCCAGCTGTGTCCCCTGAACTCAGGGCATCCGACAGGCTTTACCTTGTTTTCCCTTTCTGTACTTCAGCCTGGAAACTGTCTCATGGCAATAAGCTGTGGGTATTGTTAGCTCACTTAGTTTGTTTCTAGTCTCCCAGGGACCACTTCCTTCACTGCCTAATGTCCAGTGCCTTAAAACACATTGTTTTTTTGTATCTTGTCTGTTTTGTTTTATCATTTCAAGTGTAAATGGATGAGTATGGCTGTATGCCAGTATACTTTTATTTACCAAAACAAGTGGTGAGCTGGGATTTGGTCCATAGGCCCAGAGTTGTCTCACCCAGGAACTAGAGCAATTCTAATCTGTTTTATATATTGAAGTTATAAAAAACATTGTATTGGAGAATGATACCCACCACTGCTAAAGAGAGTTCTAAAATCTCTAAGTCTTGTCCCTTCAGATTGTATATAATAAAGACTCAAAGAGACTAAAAGGCATGCATAAATATTTATTGATTTAGGTTACCTAAAATTATATGTGAATTAGCAAATAGAACTGGGACTAGAATTTGTTTCCTATGATATAACTTTTTTTATTTAATTTTGTTTTAATTAATTTTATTTAATTATGCTTGCCAGAAGAGAATATATTTTCAAGTGGAAAAAAAGTTATTCTTGTTGTGAGTCTTGGACAGTGTTTATAATAAAGAATCACAGGAGCTATGAAGACAAAAAATCCTCCACAAAGGTCCCCCCCAAAAAAAAGGTCCCAGGTGGAGGGAAAATCAGATGTTGGCACAAAGAAAAGCCTGAAGGTGCGTGAACATTTATATTTCGTCTCCTTAATTCCCATGATACCTACTTCTAAAAGAAAAATTGAGTATGGTGTTATACTTTCCTTTTTTTTTTTTTTTTTGCTAAGACCAGTAACTTTGGAAAAATCAAGGACACAATAATGTCTCCTTATCTGAGATGACATTTCTGTCAAGACAGCAGAGGGTGCTCTTCTATTAAGATAGTCCACTGTTCAGTAGCAAGTCTGTTTCAAAACGATGTTTACAGGGTACCAAGAAATATACTTTAATAAAAGTGTTATCTGTATGATTTCCTTGGAGCTATTCCTTTTACTGCCTTTTCAAGGAGGTCACTTCTTGAGTTTAATATCACTGATAGTAACCTTTTGGGGAACAGAGAAACCATTGACAATATGATAAAAGCTACAGACCTTTCAGGGAAAACTATCTGCTTGCATATACATAGAAAATTGGCAAAGAAATTAAGGAGGCTCTCAAAAACCACTTGGAATCTTTCCAAAATATTCCCAGTAATTTGCAGAGTCAGTAAAAAAAAATTTTTTTATTATGGAAATTTTCAAACATAAAAAAGAGAAAATGTAATGAGCTCAACTACACCTGTTATCAATCTTGTTTCATTTATAACCCCAACCACTTCTCCTCTGCTTCCCCCATACACACTGGATGGTTTTGAACCCAGTTAATCTATATCATTCCTACGATAAATATTTCAGTATATAATCTCAAAAAATTTTTTTCATAAACATAAACCAAGAGTACCATTATTATACCTTAAAAAATAAATAATAATTCTTTAATATTACCAAATATTAAGTTGTCATTTTCTCATAATTTTTTGCCCTGTAGTGTGTACACATTTAACTTGATTTAGCTGATGTTTTATGTTGTAAAATCAACCTAGGTACAGTCTTAAAAAATAAGTTCCTACAGCTAAACTTCTCAGAATAGATCTTATTTTGTAGATCTGAGTTTGGAACAATGAAAATGATATGCCTAATTAAAAAACAAAATTAAATCAAAATGAAAATAAAAAAGCATTCTTAAAAATGGAAAGCAAATGAAATAAACCTAACTCTGTAGTGAGTTGATGACTTAACCCTACAAATTAGAATTATTTCAGGCTACTTTAAACACAGTGATTTGACTGTACACTCTTAGTGGGATATAGTCTAAGAACAAAATAACTATAAAACAAAACAAAAAAAACTTAAAATCATTTTAATCATAGCATTCAGAAAACCAAACCCAAACCCATTGTCATTGATTCTTACTCATAGCACCCTATAGGAGAGGGCAGAACTGCCCCATAGGGTTTTCAAGGAATGGCTGGTGGATTGGAACAACGGACATTTTGGTTAGCTGCAGAGCTCTTAACCCTGTGCCACCAGGGCTCCAATCATACCATTAGTAATAATGTTTTATTGCTATCCTGAAATTGTTTTGCAAGTGTAGTAGGATAAAACAATAATCATGCTGTCATTAGAAATAAGAATTTTCACAATAAAATAAGAGGAATATAACTATAAAATCATAGAATTTAAATTGAAATTATGAGCATGAATTCATGATATATATTCCTAGAAAGATGAATTTCTTAGCTCTGTCCACTAAAACATCCTAGAAACAATGACAGATGACTTTTCAGCAGCAATGAGCACCACGGTGCACAGATTGTGAACTCCAAACACCATTTCTAATTAGGATTCCTTGGAAAAATGGTTCCAAAACTGGGACAGGAAACGTTCAAGATGAGCCAAAAATATTTAATCATAACAGAAAGTAAGGAAAACTATCAAAGACTCTTGGGATCCTAGTTATGTCAATAGGAACAAGGAACCATCATGAAGTGTATCCTACTAGCAAAAGATGGGACAAATTAAGAATCAATTGCTTATATCAGTAGGAAGTTGTTTCTATTCGGGAGGAAATTGATGAGTCTGGTTAGGTTTCAGATCAGACCATCCCATCACTGCCTGTACTAGCTTATGAGATATAACTGTAAGCCAACTAGTTTTGTCAGTATATGATGAACATTTTATATGCCATTAAATATTGTTGTGAAACCATGATTTATATTAGCTAAGTATTTTTTTTTTTTTTTAAGTATTATCCCGTCCTTGGGTCTTTACCATATTTAACAATTTCCCCATAGCTGGACATTTAGGTTACTAATTTCTCTTTCTTATAAAATATTTGGGATGCTCATCGTCACAGCAAAGTATTTGTGCACAGTCATGATTCTTTTGCTCCTGAAATGAATAGATGATCTTTATTCTACCTTTTAATCCTGAGCCTCTATGATAAGAAATCAAAGATACAGGATGACATCATTTGCCATGGTGGAAGTTAGACAGTAATTTAATATACAATGCCACCCTGCTTTTCCCCTAATCATTATTTTTCTTCATTCGGACTCCAGGCACAAGTGCTACACATCTTAGAATAAGGAACAAATTTGAAAGACCTGAATTTTAAAAGTTCTGGATTATAGATGTTTACAGCGTGCAGTAAAACTTGGCAATAATAAGTGACTCTGAGTCACTTTTAGGCAGATTAGGCAAGTTATTCTAAAACTTCATTGTGCATTAGAATCACCTGGGTGCTTGTTTAAAATGCAGCTTTGTGAGTTCCAACTCCTTGATCTATTCAGTGCATTTTTTAAGAGCTATTGATTTAGGACTTACATTATACCTAAGACCTGATATGTAAGTGTGAACCAAAATGTTTAGGTCAATGGTCCTAAACATCCTTGGTATTCTCAAAATTGATGCTGATTGTTATAGATTTATTATCTTGTGTTTCATCTTCATTTCCTTATCACAGATTTCTTATTTTTTACATTTTTTTTCTCCTACGTAGTAATATGGTAACAGAAATTGCCTTCCTGTCACTCCTCTACATATGCAATTTTCAAGTGTTATTATATTTATAAACCATTTTATGTAAGTTTTTCTTTTAAAATAAAGTTCTTTGTTAAGGAACCCTCAAACATCAATTCAAAGAAATGGTACATTTGGTGACTTAAGGCTTTGGAACAGACTAATGGGAACAGATGATTTGGGATAGGTTGGTATTAAGATCATATCATGAGAGATCAGGCTTTGCAGGGGGAAAGCATGTTCCAAGTTCATAGAACTAGAGAAAAAAAATCATACTTTGGAGCTTTTTTGATCAAGTATGTTATGGAAAATCGTGTGGTCAGAGTAGCTATGGAAATTCTTAATTATTTCTTAATTTTATTTTGTTGTAGACGATATACACAGCAGACCATACACCAATTCAATTGTTTCTACATGTGCAGTTCAGTGACGTTGATTACATTCTTTGAGTTGTGCAACCATTCTCACCCTCCTTTTCTGAGTTGTTCCTCCCTCACTTTTAAAGCTTTTAAACTCTGATTTCTTGTGAGGAAATCCTGTTTCGAGCATTACTCAACCAAATGAAAAGAACCTGGAGCCAGAGATTAGCATATAGGATTGTGAGAAACAGAAACAAAAAGAGCAAGGAGGAAGGAAGGAGAAGATGAAGTAACTTATCAAATTAGCCTTCCAGTTGATGAACCACTTGCGGAGTAGGACCATAGCTTATTTATCACTTGGTCCTACAAACACCCTGTTACTGTTAGGTGCCCTCGAGTCAGTTTTCGACTCATAGCAACTCCGTGTGACAGAGCAGAACTGCCCCATAAGGCTTTCTAGGCTGTAACCTCTGTGGGTTTTAATCTTTACAGGAGCAGATGCCAGGTCTTTCTCCTGCAGAGCCACTGGGTGGGTTCAAACTGCTGATGTTTAAGTTAGCAAAGTACTTAATGGCACTACCAGGGTTCCTTTCAAGTATGTTAGCGATATTCAATGGTATGCTCTCAAAAAATGCTTGTCAAATTGCCTTAATTTTTTCTTCCATTATGGTGTTTTAGGGTTCACTTCTCCAGAGAAACCATGGCTGTGCTTTCTTCCCCAAGATGTCTGTTTCTTTCTCTCATACTTCTGAATTGACCAATTTTAAATCCTAGATTTTAAAATGGCTGACTAGAGGGATATTTGCATTAGCATAATGGATCAATACAAATTAGACAGCGTATGTGACTAAAAACGAAACAAAAAACTTGACTAGCTGAGGCAGAAAGGGTAAATTATTTTGCTTGTGAAATCTGAAGAAATATTGGTCCACCAAACAGCAAGGTCCCAGGGACTCAAATGTCCCAGAATTGTCTCTCCATTTCTAATTCAAGAGATATCTGGATATATTAGATAGTATTATGCATTTTTACCAGTTAGATATTATTATGCCATTTTACTAATGAGAAAGCTGAGGTTCAGAGAGTTTAATTGATGTCCCCCTGGTCACACAACTAGTAATTACAGAACTAGATTTGAACTGTGGCCCATTCTGATTTCAGAGCCTAAAATCAGAAACACTACCTCCTGCAACACTCTGGACTTGGCTCCTCAATTATTGTTTGTGTTGCACCTTAATTTCTTAATGTCAATCATAATTACATACACCGATTTTAAAATCTGTTATTCATTACTATTGTGTTAAAATAAATGAAAATGGGTAAAAAATAAGAACAGTTTAACACCCATGTCTTACATATTTTTATATATCTGAAATAAATTGCATTGAGAAAAGTACTCTTCCATCTTTCTAGTAGTGGAAGTCTCTTAAAACTCATTTTTTAGTGGGTTTAATCTTGGTTTTTTTTAGAGATACCATGATTTTCAGCTCTTAGATTATAGTAAGGACTGCAGTGCTTAGAGAACTGATCTTTGGATAGAAGAAGGCCGACCAGTGAGAGAACTCAGGACCCAAGGAATGACACAGCACTTAGTTCTCTGTATTTTCTTTTTGCCTTATATATCCCAAACTGAGTTCTGGAGAAGCTCATTACCTAAAAATGCAAACAGATCAGTCAAAAAAGCCACAAGAAAAGCCTGCTCTCTCTAGCCAAAGGACAGGGAAAGGGACATGGTAACAACACAGAAAACTGTTAGACAATAACCATCTACTATAGCCAAACAATACAGAAAAAAATAGGGGCCCCAACCCTAACCTCCACCTGTAACTACCAAGTAGGGAGCCTAGACTTCCACCCTTGCCAGGCTGCAACGAGGCACCCTAATACCCCCTGCCTTCATGGTATCATGGAAGACCAAGTAGAAAGCATGCACTTCCACCACCACTTGGCAGTAAGGTCCCTCCTACTCCCTGCTACGGTACTGTCAGAAGAGGCCTGGAGGAGAGTCAAGACTTTTGCCACTGCACAGTGGTAACAAGTCCACACCTCATCCACAGTATCAGTTGCGACCACATGGGAGGTGGTAATGAGGCACCCCTAATCTTCCTGGCCTTACTGGGAAGCCAGAAGTCACCTTTCTATCCAACAGTAACAAGAAGCCTCCACTCCTCAGATGTAAATGGAACTTGGACTTCCATCCCACCTGGCCATAAGAGAAGTCTACCTATCTCCTGCCCCAGTAGTCTAAGAGACAACAAAACAAAACAAAAACCAAACCCATTGCTGTCTAACGCATAGTGACCCTATAGGACAGAGTAGAACTGTCCCATAGAGCTTCCAAAGAGTGACTGGTGGATTCAAACCGCCAACCTTTTGGTTAGCAGCCGTAACTCTTAACCACTGCTAAATAAGGTCCTAAGTCCCATAACGTAAATCAATTGCAATCGATATCAAATCAGTTTTGTTCCCCTGTGTTCTGACACCAGCTGTACATGCAGCACTTCTTCCTCTGACCTTACACTGGAACTAGGTCAGAGCTCACAAGTTAAAGGGCACAGTCCTCCAGACTGTCAGCTGTACTCTAGACCTTCGCTGCCAGCCACAAGTTTGGGAGTTCCCACAACATTCTCACTTCTGTCCTGCTGGCTGCAAATTTGGGATATTCCCACTACTCCAGTAGGGTGCTAGCCATAAGGTTGGGTGGTCCCAGAGCTCTCCTCACTTCTGACAGTTTGGTCACTAATCTGAGGGTTCCTGCTACCCCCTCCAGGATACCATCCGTAAACTCAGGGATCACCAAGGCCCAATCACTTCCAACCTGCTAACTCCCACTACTCCTCAGGTTTGTTAATTTGCTAGAGTGACTCATGGAACTCACAGAAAGTGCTATATTTATGATTATGGTTTTATTATAGCAAAAAGAATACGAATGAAGAGACACATAGGACAAGGTCTGGGAGGGTTCACAATGTACAGCTACCATGTCCCAAAAAGGGACGTTACCCTCTTATGCACAATGATGTCTTTCACCATTCAGAAAGCCCATGAGGATTTAAAGTCCAAAAGTTTTACTGGGGATCTTATTATGTAATTTAAACTCCAGACCCTTTCTCTTATAACACTATCCGATATTGTTCTCAGTGTATGTAGAGGAAATATTTAAGATAGTGTTATAAGTTTTGCCTCAACTGTCAAAGATAATTTAGAAAACTCAAGAGGAGACGGAAATATTTCTACACTTCATTCAAACTGGTAAAGTGTTGATACCTGTAGACTGTGATAATATATGTATAAATAATGTTATACCTAAAATATATAAAATACTATAGATAAAACAAAATGAGACTCTAAAAAATGTTCAACTAACCCACAAGAAGGCATGAAAAAGAAAATAAAGGAATGAAAAAAGGAGAGAATAAACAAAAGGAAAAAATAAAATGGCAGATTGAAGCTCTAATATACCAATTAAAAAAAAAATTGCCATTGAGTTGATTTTAACTCATAGTGACCCTATAGGACAGAGTAGAACTGCCCCCATACAGCTTCCAAGGAGCACCTGGTGGATTTGAACTGCCAACCTTTTGGTTAGCAGCCATAGCACTTGACCACGACTCAACAGGGGTTTCCAATGTATCAATAGTTACATTAAATGTAAATAGTCTAAACCAATTAAAAAACAGAGATTTGCAGAGTGGATTTTAAAAAACACAGCCCACCTATACTCTGTCTACAAGAAACATCAATATAAAGATATAGGGAAACTGGAGGAAAAAAGATAGAAAAAATATATCATGCAAACATAGTCAAAAGAAAGCATGAACGGCTATAGCAGATAAAATAGACTTTAGAGCAAAGAAAATTAACAGGAATAGCGAGGAACTTAACAAAATAATAAGAGAGGCATTCCACCATGAAGACGTAAACCAAAGCCAAATCCACTGCCGTTGAGTCGATTCCAACCCATAGCAACCCTATAGGTCAGAGTAGAACTGCCCCATAGAGTTTCCAAGGAGCTCCTGGTAGATTGAAACTGCCAACCTTTTGGTTAGCAGCCTTAGCTCTTAACAACTATGCTACCAGGGTTTCCTCCATGAAGACATAGCAATGCTCAGTGTAAATGCAACAAATATCAGAGCTGTAGAATACGTGTAATAAAATCTAAAAGAACTGAAAGGAAAAATAGATAAATACACAGTTACAGCTGGAGATTTCAACACTGCTTTCTCAAAAAAAAAAAAAAAATTTTTTTTTTTTCTCAACAAGTGATAGAATAACTAGACAGAAAATAAGTAAGGATATAGAAGAACTCAATAACAGCATCAACTAATAAGATCTAATTGACGTTTAGACATTTATAAAACATATTTTTTTTATTACCCCCAAATAGCAGCAAGCACATTTTTTAAAGCTCCCACAGAACATATACAAAAATATGCCATATCCTGGATATATAAAAGCCATAACAACTTTAAAAGAATTGAAATCACATAGAGTGCATTCTCCAACCACAATGGAATCAAACTAGGAATTGATAGCAGAAAAATAGCAAGAACATCTCCAAATATTTGTGTTATGGATTGAATTGTGTTCTCCAGAAATATGTGTTGTAAATTCTAACCCCTATACTTGTGGATGTAATTTCATTTGGGAATAAGGTTTTCTTTGTATGTTAATGAGACTATATCAGAGTAGAATGTGTTTTAAGAGAATTACTTCTGAGATATAAAAAGAGATTAATCATAGAAACAAGGAAGCACACAGATCAGGGAAGAAAGATGCCAAGCCACATGAAGATCACCAAAGAACCAAGGAACAGAAAAGAGGCAACAACCTTCCCCCAGAACCCACAGCGAGGAAAGCCTTCCCCTAAAAGTCATGAATTTAGACTTACAGTCTCTTAGCTCTGAGAAAATAAACTTTTATTCACAAAAGCCACCCACCTGTGGTATTTCTGTTATAGCAGCACTAAGAAACTAAGACAAATTTTTTTTTTTTTTAACCTGGAAAAAAATGAATGTTAGAAGATAGGTAAATCATATAATATAGTTATATTTAGGAAATTCAAAAACTATATTGTCCATAGCCAGAAATACCACTCAAACTTAAAAAATAGTGGATTTATTCTCTTGTGATATATTTATCTGTTCATATTACAATTAGTAAATTCATTATTTTCCACTCATGTCTGTTTAAAAATATATGTCATTATATGTTTTATGAAAGTATCTAAGCAAAATACAAAGAGCCCTTACTCTGTTGAGCACAGATACTTGGGATATACCAACGAGGACTATAGAAAAGGCGAATCCCTGCACTTGAAGAGTTTACATTCTTGTGGAGACAATGTGATGATGAAAATAAATAAATAAATAAAATAGAAGTTGATAGTGATATGTAAAAAACAAAGTAGAGCAGAGTAAGAAGAATTGACAGTACAAAATAGCAGGAGATATGGATAGAGGAACAGATTACAAAAGTATATAAAGTGGTCATAGTAGACCTCATTGAGAGGTGAAATCTGAGTAAAAACTTGAATGAAGTATGTAAATGAGCAAGAAATTTATGGGGGATGGATGTTCCAATCAGAGGGAACAGCAAGAACCAAGTCTTGATAGGAGATGAGAACATCCAAACACATAGCTGGAACAGGAAGGAAACATCATGGACAAAATGGAGTAAGCCTGAGGAAAAGCAGGAGATGAGGTCAAGGAGGAATAGGTAATGAGATGTATAGGACCTTGTAGACCCTTGAAAGGACTCTGGCTTTTAGTCTGAGGACAAGAGGAGCCATTATAGGGTTCTGAATAAAAGGATCAACATGATGTTATTCCATTTTACTCAGTCTAACAAGATTAGAAGCAGGGTGCCCTGTCAGGAACTTCTTGGTGGGCTACACCAGCATGGGGATATGGAGGTGGTAGGTGGTTGCCTTGTGGATTTTTTTAAGGAATACTAAAACAAAGACACATGGAAATACAATTAATTTTTTAATTATAAGAAGAACTTAAAATTTTATTTTGCGGTGGCTATGTGTTTTTTATGTGTCTACTCTGTCCTGTCGGGTCGCTATGAGTCGGAATCGACTCGACAGCACTGGGTTTGGTTTTTTGGTTTGGTATGTGGCAATATGCAGAACAATGGACCTGCAAAACTGATTTCTAGTTCTAGATCTAATTACCTGTGCAAATTTAAAATCTCTGCACCTCATTTACATGATCAATTAAGTAAGAATTTTACTTTATGCTTTAAAATCCTGTGAGTTACAAAATAAATTATTCTGAGTGAGCCAAAATTAATTTTAATCGGAATAGATGCAGAAAGGCAAGTCTAATTTTTTTCATTATTAGATTTACCTTTCAATACTCACTCATAGCCTAGTAGATACCAATGGATGTAGGAATCACTTAGAATTGAAGTAAGGAAAATATATAGAAAATATTGGCCTTCTTTTTATAGAACTATTAGACATTAGAGTTGTCCTATTTGAATAGACAATGGTCTTTCATCCTGTTTTGCTGATCATCGTAACATTGTCATGTCTTTCAGGTTTTCTACCTTGATTTGTAGTATTATTAAATGTTTCTTTAAACATTATGGTCACCACAGGCCAGAACTAAAAGACTTAACTGCTAAATAAAAAGATTTTAGTGTAACTAGAAAAAGCATGAAGCAATAATTGGCTCATATATGACTTTGTCATGTGTTCATATCCTGTGAATCACCCTCTAGAAATTCTCATGGTTTTCTCCATTCTCTGAGATCCATTTAACTGAACAAGCTAATGTCTGTTATTTAAATATGACTAGAAATGATTATTGCTCAAGCAATAAGTACCCTTTGAATGCTTATTATGTATCAGACAAAGTACTAAGCAATGGGGAACTATACTGGGCTATGGCCCTGATTCTAAGAATCTCACTATACAATCAGGAAGACAATTTAATATACGTATAAATATATATGATTAAGTATTATTAGGAGAGGCAATATAATAAAATTAGACTCTAATGCTTAGGTCTGACAGTGTGATGTTTATATAACCTCTGTAAACCTCAATATCTCCATCTGAAAATAAAGGTACAAGAGTTCTGTTAAAAATTTAATGAGGGCTACTATGTGCATGGCCCACAGTAAATGTTCAATAAAAATTGGTTGTTATTATCGTTTTGAAAGTTATATTATTACTGTAATAGAAGTTTGAGACCAAAGGTCTATGAAAGCCCAAAAGCAGTATTGTTCTCTAAAATATCTAGACATTATATTCTCTTAGGGCAATGAAGCCTAAAAGAGGCAGTGTGGGTTCAGAGAAACAGTGTGGGGTTCAGAATCAAGTAAAACGAGAGTTTATTTCTCAACTTTGCCACAGGTTTTATGACCTTGGCAACTTACTAAACTTCTCTGAGCCTTTATCTTGTTCTGTATAAAATGTTGACAACCTGTCCTTCGATATTTGGGAGAGGATACGGGATTTGTTTTGGGGAGTGTTTTGGAAAGAGTATATAAAGTGTCTAGTATAGAGCTTGGAGTGTGAAGGGCATTTCACAAGTGATAAAAACAAAAAAATAAAAAAGTGAACCCATTGCTGTCGAGTCAGTTCTGACTCATAGTGATCCTACAAGGCAGAGTAGAACTGCCCCACCCCACAGAGTTTCCAAGGAGCACCTGGTGGCTTTGAACTGCCGACCTTTTGGTTAGCAGCCGTAGCACTTAACTGCTACACCACCAGGGTTTCCTTGCAAATGATAACCCACTACCAACCCAGTGCCATCGAGTCAATTCCGACTCATAGCGACTCTATAGGACAGAGTAAAACTGCCCCATAGAGTTTCCAAGGAGCACCTGACAGATTTGAACCTGGTGGTGTAGTGGTTAGGTGCTACGGCTGCTAACCAAAGGGTCGGCAGTTTGCAAATGATAGCAACTGTAATTATTGTTATTATGAAAGTAGATAAGGATTGAATATGGAGATCAAATTCTAATCCAAGTGATAATTCTTCTAACTAAATTAAATTTTGAAACAGTATTAGGTCTCTTTACAGGCTCAGTTGATTCTCAAAGTTTTCATCCTTATGCAAACTTTAATAATACAAAGACTTACTGTGGGGCTCACTTAGCTTAGGAAGGAGGGACCCTTTTAAGAAGGGAATGGATAAAACAAAATCACTGCATCTTCTCCACTATTAACACACAAAGCTTTTAAAACCTAATCAAATAGTTTTACCTTTTTCATTTTAAAGTTGGAAGTCATAAATTCTTATCTGTCCCCATGTTCAAAATACTAAGATTGTCACATTGCCACAGTTCTGGGAGCGAGGGCCCCTGGATTATTATAAAACTAGAAGGTTATGATGTACAGTTTAAGCTAATGAAGGTAGGTTTCCAGTCAGGATGTGGAGTCACTCCCTGCGGTGAGGCTGTTAAATAGCCAGGAATGAGACATGTCTATAATTAGAGAAGCATTAGACGTTAGTGATCCCCAGCGACCAGGGAGCCTGTGCCCATGGACCAGTCAGACTGGCTGGCTACCCACCCAAAGCTATTTCCTTCATCATTCAAAGTCAGAAGCAATGTAATGAGGATTGGGCTAACAAATTCCATTGAGTCAAAACTATCCATTCAAAGAAAATGGGCTTAAAAATTGCATGTGCTTAGAGGGAAAACAAAAACCAAAACAAAGCAAAAGTGGTATCCAGTAAAGAAACAAATTGATAAGGTAAAAGAAGAGAACAAAGCAAAAACAAACCTCAAAACATTAGGCAGCAAATCATAGAGTATTACTACATTATTGTTCTCCTTAATCATTACTAGAGTTTGGAAATAGAAGAGCAAAGAATGCTGCAACAAGTCATTACATTTTTCTGGGGGTCTCCATCAGTTGGAATCGACTGGATGGCAACTAACAACAACAACATAAAAAAAAAAATAGATTTGTTAAAAAATGCAGAGAGTACCACTGTCAGGGACCCCTGTGTAATCTGAAAGGTTAGCAGGCTGAGAATGTTTGGAATATGTGAGCCCTATAAAAGGTCACAGAAACGCTTATCTACCTTTGTTGTTTTACAGATAAAGAAATCAAAGCAGAGAAGGAGGAGAAGGAGAGGGAGAATTATTATAACCACAGTTATAATAATTTTGCCTTATTTAATTTCCCATTCTTTGTCTTATTTGATTGTCAGACCAACCCAATGAAGCAGTGAATTACCATTACTCACATTTCATATATGAGAAAATTGAGTAACAGAGGGGTTGAATTACTGTAAGTACCTGTCTAGGAACTCAGTTCTTTCTGCCTCCAGGGATGTTCTCCTAATAACTGGAGGCTAAATCCTTGTCTCATGTCTTAGATATCTATTGCTGCCATAACAGAAATAGCACAAGTAGATGGTTTTAACGAAGAGAAATTTATTTCTTCACAGTAAAGTAGGCTAAAAGTCCAAATTCAGGGCATCAGCTCCATGGGAAGGCTCTCTCTCTCTGTCGGCCCTCTCATCAATCTTCACCCGCACTAGGAGCTTCTCAGTGCAGGGTTGCCTGTACTGCTTTCTTGGTGGTATGAGGTACCCCTGTCTCTCTGCTCATTTCTTTTTTATCTCGAAAGAGATTGCCTCAAGACACAATCCAATCTTGTAGACTGAGTCCTGCCTCACTAACACAACTGCTGCCCATCCCCCATCATTAACATCATAGAGGCAGGATTTACAACATATAGGAAAATCACACAATACTGGGAATCATGGCCCAGCCCAACTGATACACACATTTTTGGGGGGACATAATTCTATCCACGACATCTAATGTCTCATAGTTCCTGGTATTGGCAGTCAGGCCTCGTATTATTCCCTGTAGTCTAGGCTGCAGTCCTGTAAATTCTGAATACATTTCTTTGGATTCATTTGCTTGTATTTGCACAAATTCACTGACATTAAAAAAGAAAATTCCACGTAAGCACAGAGTTCATCTGAAACCTATACACCAGATACTATAGGAGCACGCTTATTTGTTCATTCATATATTTACCTGTTTTGTTCACTGCTTTATTTGCAATGCCTAGACCAGTGCCTGGAACACAGTAAGCACTTAATAAATGTTTGCTAAAATGAATGCATATTATGTATATACAGTGTGCTACTAGATGCTGATCTAGACTTGAGGACAATGGTGAAGAAATACAAGATTCTTGTTATAATGGAACATTTTCTAATGGTTGTAAGGGATGAAGAGCGATCATACAAATACTTAAATAATTTTTAAAAGAGAGCTGAAGAAAATAAAATAGGATAATGTGATAGAGGAGTGTGAATGGGGGCACTTTGGGGGAGTCCTCTTTGAAGTAGTGACATGTGAGCTAAACTGAATATCAAGAACACCCAAACCAGACCAAACCCACTCTTGCCAAGTCAATTCCAACTCCTAGTGACCCTTTAGGACAGAGTAGAACTGCCCCATAGGGTTTCCAAGGCTGTAAATCCTTACGGAAGCAAACTGTCACATCTTTCTCCCAGAGCAAACTACCAAGTCTTTCTTCCACGGAACAGCTGGTGGGTTTGAATGGCTGATCTTTTGGCTAGCAGCCTAGCCCTTTAAACACTGCGCCACCAGGGCCCCTTATCAAGAACACAGTCATGAATTCCAGGTAGAAAGAAAAGCAATTGCAAAGGCTCTAAGGCAGGAATAAGCTTAGTGAGTTTGAGAAAGAGAGGGAAAGGTGTGACAAGATTAGTGAGTGCTTGGGAGAATGGAAGAAGGAGGTGGAAGAGGTGAACAAAGCATGGAGGTCAGTGGTTTTCTTCCCTGCAGCATATTAAAAATACTGTTACCTGATCCTGCCCCCAGCAATTCAGAACCCTGATTTAGTTGTTTCAGGACTCTTGCAGAAGTATTTTTAATCACTTCAAGTTAAATTTGCATGTACCCAGAGGTGGAAACAACTGATGTGGGTCCTTGGAGGCCATAATAGGGAATGCTTAGAGTTTGAAAAAGAGGTTAAACAGAAAGAAGTAAAGATTTATAAGCCTAGTTTCTCAGGTGTCCGCCAATTTATTCACAATGTGATCACTTAACCCCATTAGATAAACTATATGTGTCCTTGGTTTTCTTGCAGATCACTTAATGAATGAAGACCATTTATTAACAATATTGGCCTTGGTGTATTACCATATTTATTCATAAATTCTAAAGTTTGTGTTTATAATTAACCAGAGTATATCTACATTGAACTATGCAAAATAAGATTTTATTTTAGATGTTTTATAATTTAAGGGCTGTCCACACAAGTAAAATAAGCTAGAGAACTAATCAACTCGTGAATCTGGGAACTTTAGCCAGACAAGCCAAGCAACTCAGGCTAATTACTTGTACTTTTTTTTTTTTTTTTGACTGAATGCATGTGTTATGTGTTTAACAGAATCATTTATATCAACTTCCCATTTTCTCCCTTGGAACACAGTCTTGCCCATTTATCTTAATGTTTTTGGTTGTTGTAGTTATGTTCTTGTTAATTCAATTTTAAAAATCCTACTTCATTAGATTACCAGAAAAAAGCACCTTTAAATATTTAGACTAAAGCATCCTGTGCATTACCAGTCTGATTGTCAATTATAGTGAACTCTTGTATGAGGAAACAGGGATCAATAGTAAAACCACGGAAAATGCAGTCCCTGGGGCCTCTCCTTAAATGGGTGTGGTTTCCTTCTAGGCAGAGTCTTAATAGATTTGTCAGCCAATCCTCCTAATCACTGAAGCTTGCTGATACAGCTCACCCATCACAATTCATTTCACAGTCCTGCCCCATCAGAGAGACTTTGATTTACTGCTAATTAGAGTAGCCATGTTTCCCCAGGCACAACATTTTGAGTGATGATGTAACCAAAAACCAGGTTTTTGTGATAAGTCAGTACAATTTAATGGCGTAGAGAGGTATTATTTTCTCGGCGAAATACACAATATCACTTTTGTATTAGACAAAGAGGCTGAGAGCACTGAAGGCTTTTTTTTTTTTTTTTTAAGATTATAAAGATCGGGCAGCAGACAGGAAATTATTCTGGATTGCTAAATCAACTTGAGAAGGTTTGTATAAAAAAATCTAGGCTCTGACTCATTGTCAGACAAATTGTAAACAAACAGGTATAGAATTGCTATCACTCCTCAAAAAGTGTATTTGCTCGTTTGATTGGAAATCGAACCAGACATTAAAAGCTGGTTACAAATGTGGATTCATTTGGAAAATACAAACAAACAAACAAAACAAAGAAGTGGAATGTGAACTATGTAGTTCCCAAATATAAGCATTTTACTATGGACTACAAGGAGAGCAACTCAACACCCTTGCAAGTGTCTAAGTATAAAAGGCAAAAATTCTGTGGTTAAAAATGCTCTCAGCCATTGTATTTATATCACTTAAAATTCCCAAGGTTACAGGTTGCTGTTTTTAGATATCCTCAGTCTCAGGCCTACCAATTTTATCTTTGTTGTTGTTGTTAGGTACTGTTGAGTCGGTTCCAACTCATATCAGCCCTAAGTACAACGGAAAGAAACTTTGCCTGGTTCTGCACCATCCTCACAATCATTCCTACTATGTTTGAACCCATTGTTGCAGCCACTGTGTCAATCCATCTTGTTGAGGGTCTTCCTTTTCTTCACTGACCCTCTACTTGACCAAACATGATGTCCTTCTCAGGGTCTGGTTCCTCCTGATAACATGTCCAAAATACACAAGACAAATTCTAGCCATCCTTGCTTCTAAGGAGCATTCTGACTGTACTTTTTCCAAGACAGGTTTGTTCCTTCTTCTGGCAGTCCATGGTATATTCAATACTCTTTGCCAACACCATAATTAAAAGGCATCAAATCTTCTTCAGTCTTCCTTATTCATTGTCCAGCTTTTGCATGCACATGAGGTGACTGAAAATACCATGGCTTGGGTCAGGCACACCTTAGTACTCAAAGTGACATCTTTGCTTTTCAACACTTTAAAGAGGTCTTTTGCAGCATATTTGCCCAATGCAATACACCATGTGCTTTCTTGACTACTGCTTCCATGAACATTGATTGTGGATCCAAGTAAAATGAAATTCTTGGCAACTTCAATGTTTTCTCCATTTATCATAATGTTGTTTATCAGTCCAGTTGTGAGGAGTTTTGTTTTCTTTGTGTTGAGGTGTAATCCACACTGAAGGCTGTAGTCTTTGATCTTCATCAGTAAGTGCTTCAACTCTTCTTCACTTTCAGCAAGCAAGTTTGTGTCACCTGCATAATGCAGGTTGTTAATGAGTCTTCCACCAATTCTAATTGAGCTCTTCTTGTCACAGTCCAGCTTCTTAGATTATTTGCTCAGCATAATAAGTATGGTGAAAGACTACAACTCTGACCCACATCTTTCCTAATTTTAAACCATGCAGTATCCCTTTGTTCTCTTTGAATGATTGCCTCTTAGTCTATGTACAAGTTCCACATGAGCACAATTAAGTGTTACGGAATTTCAGTTCTTCACAATGTTATCCATAATTTGCTATGATCCACACAGTTGGATGCCTTTGCGTGGTCACAAAATACACAGGTAAATATCTTTATAGTATTCTCTGCTTTCAGGCAACATCCATCTGACATCAACAATGATATCACTCATTCCATGTCCTCTTCTGTAACTGGCTTGTATTTCTGGCAGTTTTCCGTTGATGTTCTGCTACAACCGATTTTGAATGATCTTCAGCAAAATTTTTCTTGTGTGTGATATTAGTGGTATTGCTTGATATTTCCCACATCCTATTAGATCACCTTTCTTTGGAATGGGCACAGATATAGGTCTCTTCCATGTGATTGGCCAGGTAGCTGTCTTCCAAATTTCTTGGCGTAGATGAGTAAGTGCCTCCAGCCTTGAATCCATTCATTGAAATACCTCGATTGGTATTCCTAGAGCCTTGTTTTTTGCCAAAGCCTCCAGTGCAGCTTGGGCTTCTTCTTTCAGTACCATTGGTTCTTGATCATGTGCTACCTTCTGAAGTGGTCAAAAGTCAACCGATTATTTTGGGTACACTGACTGTGTATTCCTTCCATCTTCCCTTGATGCTTCCTTTAATATCTTGCTTATAGAATCCTTCAATATTGCAACTGAGGTTGGAATTTTTTCTATAGTTCTTTCAGCTTGAGAAGTTCTGAGAGTGTTCTTCCCTTTTGGTTTTCTAACTAGAGGTCTTTGCACATATTATCATACTATATTTTGCCTTTTCAAGCCACCCTTTGAAATCTTCTGTTCAGCTCTTTTTCTTCATTGCTTCTTTCATTTACTTTAGCTACTCTACGTTCAAAAGCAAGTGTCAGAGTCTCTTCTGACGTCCATTTTGGTCTTTTCTTTCTTTCCTGTTTTTTCAATGACCTTTTGCTTTCTTCCTGTGTGATATCCTTGATGTTATCCCACAACTCGTCTGGTCTTCAGTCATTAGTGTTCAAAGCATCAAATCTATTCTTGAGATGATCTTTAAATTCAGGTGGGATATACTCAAGGTAGTACTTTGGCTGTCATGAACTTTTTTTTTTTTAATGATTTTTATTGTGCTTTAAGTGAAAGTTTACAAATCAAGTCAGTCTCTCACACAAAAACCCATATACACCTGCTACACACTCCCAATTACTCTCCCCCTAATGAGACAGCCTGATCTCTCTCCACTCTCTCTTTTCATGTCCTTTTCGCCAGCTTCTAACTCCCTTCACCCTCTCATCTCCCCTCCAGGCAGGAGATGCCAACATTGTCTCAAGTGTCCACCTGATCCAAGAAGCTTACTCCTCACCAGCATCCCTCTCCAACCCATTGTCCAGTCCAATCCATGTCTGAAGAGTTGGCGTCGGGAATGGTTCCTGTCCTGGGGCAACAGAAGGTCTGGGGGCCATGACCGCTGGTGTCCTTCCAGTCTCAATCAGACCATTAAGTCTGGTCTTATGAGAATTTGGGGTCTGCATCCCACTACTCTCCTGCTCCCTCAGGGATTCTTTGTTTTGTTCCCTGTCAGGGCAGTCATTGGTTGTAGCTGGGCACCATCTAGTTCTTCTGGTCTCAGGATGATGTAGTTGCTGGTTCATGTGGCCCTTTCTGTCTCTTGGGCTCGTAATCACCTTGTGTCCTTGGTATTCTTCATTCTCCTTTGATCCAGGTGGGTTGAGACCAATTGATGCATCTTAGATGGCTGCCTGCTAGCATTGAAGACCCCAGACACCACTCTTCAAAGTGGGATGCAGAATGTTTTCTTAATAGATTTTATTATGCCAATTGACTTAGATGTCCCCTGAAACCATGGTCCCCAGACCCCTGCCCCTGCTACACTGGCCTTTGAACCATTCAGTTTATTCTGGAAACTTCTTTGTTTTTGGTTTAGTCCAGTTGTGCTGTCATGAACTTTTAAAAAAAATTTTCCTGAGCTTCAACTTGAACTTGCATATGAGCAATTGACAATCTGTTCCATAGTCAGCCCCGTTTCTTGTTCTCTGTCTTATAGGGTCGCTATGAGTCAGAATTAACTCGGTGTCACTGGGGTGGGGATTCTTGTTCTGACCAATTATATTGAGCTTCTCCATTGTCCCTTTCCACAGATGTAGTCAGTTTGATTCCTGTGTTCCATCTGGTGAAGTCTACCTGTATAATTGCCATTGGTGTTGTTGAAGAAAGGTATTTGCAATGAACAAGTCCTTGGTCTTGCAAAATTCTATCATGCAATCTCCAGTATCATTCCTATTACCAAGGCCAGATTTTCCAACTACCAGTCCTTCTTCTTTCTTTCCAGCTTCCGCACCCCAATCACCAGTAATTATTAATGCATCTTGATTGCATGTTTAATCAATTTCAGACTGCAGAAGCTGGTAAAAGTCTTTAATTTCTTCATCTTTGGAATTAGTGTTTGGTGTGTAAATTTGAATAATAGTTATATTAACTGGCCTTCCTTGTAGGTGTATGGATATTATTCTATCACAGACAGCATTGTACTTTAGGATAGATCTTGAAATGTTCTTTTCGACAATGAATGCAATGCCATTCCTCTTCAATTTTTCATTCCTGGCATAGTAGACCATATGATTATCTGATTCAAAATGACCAATACCAGTCCATTTCAGCTCACTAATGCCTAGGATATCAATCTGTATGCATTATATTTAATTTTTGATGACTTCCAGTTTTCTTAGATTCATGCTTTATACATTGTATGTTTTGATTATTAATGGATATTTGCAACTGCTGCTACTCATTTTGAGCCGTGCCATATCAGCAAATGAAGATCCAGAAGGTTAACTCCATCCAAGTCATTAAGGTCGACTGTACTTTCAGGAATCTGCTCTTTCCCTGTTGTATTTTGAGTGTCTTCCAACCTGAGGGACTCATTTTCCAGCACTACATCAGACAGTATTCCACTGGTATTCCTAAGTTTTTTACTGGCTAATTTTTTCAGAGGTAGACCACCAGGTCCTTCTTCCTAGTCTGTCTTAGTCTGGAAGCTCCACTGAAACCTGTCCACCATGGGTGACCCTGCTGGTATTTGAATACTGGTGGTGTAGCTTCCAGTATCACAGCAACACTCTAGCCATCACAGTATGACAAACTGACAGATGAGTGATAGAAAAGCCACTCTGCTAGTGTGGCTTTTTAGGTGCCATTGGGCTGAGCTATGGGCTTTTCATCTGCTTTCTGCTCTGGGGAGGCACGGAGCTGTTTTATCCCCACCCATCTAGCTCTTTCAGGGTGGAGCCCACGGCCCCATATCATCCTTGCCACCCGTGCTGGTGTAGTGTCTGAAGGTCCAGCTGGTGGTCACTGTTAGCAGAAACCTCTTTGGCACTCGAAAGCTTGTCAGACCTTCAGACCTTACCCTGGTCCCTGAGCTCTGTGGGCCCCTAGCCTCTGAGGACACTGCTGGTGGGGTCAGATTTTCTAATCAATTTTATCTAATTATCTGGTTTATTTGGGGTGGAGGGAGGTTGAGTTTAGAACATTATATTAGTACAATGTTCTAATTTTGTCCCTTCTGTCCCTGTTCAGAACAGAAAAATAAGCATGTCTAAAATTCACTGTAATAAATATAATCTAGAAAGGTTTAGGGTTTCAAAAAATCTATATTTGTTGTAAAAAACATCTACACATTTTGAAAAGTGACAGTGAAATGCCTGCATCTCTCAAGCACACCAGGAAATTCCCCAGAAAATAAAGTGAACTTGGAGTGGTCTGTATAGTAGACAAGCCAGGAGAAACAGAATTGTGAAAACTGTGTTAGAAGCCCTCAAAATTCTGCTTTGCTTTCTGAAGGTCAAACCTATCCCTGAGTGAAGAAGCCATGGGTCTTTGATAATTAATTCTGTAAAACTTAATAATCAGGACTCAAGCCTCTATTTCAAAATGTATCCATTCACAAAAGCTTACTGAGCATTTAGAGTGTTTGAAATCTTTTTATGTTTGTGCATGACACTGTCCTTGCCCCAGAAAAACTAAAAAAAAAAGCAAAAAGTAGAAAATAAGTGTCCTAAATATGGTTGAAAGTTTGGTGGAAGCCCGAAAAGGAAGGATGTGACTACAAGTGTTTTTGCATTTTTTTTTCCTTTTTAATTACTGAACTAAACAGCCAAACTAGTTAGTAATAAAGTTATATATTAAAAAAAAAAATTATTGAAAGTACTGTGTCTAATGGATTAGAAGGTAGTTGAAATCCATTTCAATATGGATAGGAAGAGATTTGTATTTAAGGCCACCTTTTTTTTTTTTTTCTGGTAGATATAAATGTAGCCTTGTAAAGTACCTAACTTATTAAATAAGATGGGAAAACCTCTGACATTGAAATTTGGCAGTGAGTCTCAAATTTTTCCACCAGAGTACCCATAACTGGTAACCGGACTTTAAGAAACTTCTGCTCCTGGGGTGTCCAACTGCTTAGCCTGAGACCACTTTTGAGACTTAATTTTTTGAAGGCTCGTGTTTTTTTAAATTGTTTATGGATTTTGTATGCTATTCTATAATACATTTGTTTTGTTTTAATATATTTCCCCTCAAGTGATAGACTAAAATTGACACTGAATGAAGATATGTCATGTTGGACCTGGCATAGTTCAATCCAGATCAGCATAGCTCTGTGTGTCCCAGTTGTAAAGCAATTCACTTAGAGTATCGTTAGAATGATGCAACTTTTTTTGCCCATAAAAATAATGCACTCTATAAAATTGAGACTACTTTTATAGCATTTACTGAAAAAAAATAAAAATGTGTTCAGATGGGCTTTTTTAAAGTTAATACCAGACTAGAAGCTGGAGGACTCTAAGTTGTAACCAAACCCACATTTGTTATATGACCTTGAACAAGCCAAGCAGGCTGTGGCCATGATTATGCATACAAACCGCCTACACTGCGTGTCATGCCAAGGTCAATGTGTTTATTCTAGACATTTCTGTTATACATGTGGGATGCCACACAGTTGTTCTGTGTATGGCCTTCAAAGTGGATGCCAGCACAACTCTAACAAATAGACTGCCAGAACAGACTGATTATATAGACCAAGTAGACAGTTGAGGCAATTATGAGAATGAATCAAGTAAACAAACACCTTTGTTACGAAGATGTTATAGTCTATATGAACTATACAAATGATCATATAATTGGGGTAATTGTTTAAAACTCCGGTATAGCTCAGGTGAAAAGGTATTTTTGGACAGGAATTTTCATGGGATGGGCATTTTCACTGTTGGTTCTCAACTGGTTTTTCAGAGGTCCTCTAGTTAAGGGACAAGTACATTAAGAAACAGGTACAGCTTGCTGTAATTGATAAAGAGAATAGTATAACACCAAACAAGTGGCACAGAAACATGTTAAGTGTATAAACTTCATCAGGGAAGTAAAAAATATTATCAACCAGTATTATAACTCTGAAGGGCATGTAAGGGGATACAGTGATAGCTCTAGATGCTTTTATAGACACTCTGAGGATTTGTTATAGTCTTTATGAAGGATATTGCCCTTGCCTAAGATAGTCCTTTAGTTCCAAGTACAAATTTCCAGGTGAAGGAAAGTGACGATTTTACTCATTCACATATTCTTTCAATACATATCAATTGAGATTCACTGTACATAGCACCGGGGAAGGAACTCTGAAGGAAAACTTGAATATGTATGTATTAGTTTCCTATGGCAAAGTACCACAAAGTGGGTGAATTAAAACAACAGAAGTTTATTTTTCTCACAGTTCTGGAGGCTTGAAATCCCAATTTAAGGTGTGAGCAGGGCAATGCTCTTTCCACAGATTCTAGGGAAAAATCCTTCCTTGTCTCTGCCTACATTCTGGTGGTTGCTGGAAATCCTTGGCATTTCTTGGCTTGTAGATCCATCGCTCCAATCTCTGCCTCTGTCTTTACATGGTCGTCTTCCTTGTCTGTCTGTCTGTGCCTCTTCTCTTTCTGTAAGGACACCACTCGTATTGAATTAGGACTCATCCTATACCAGTATGATCTCATGTTAACTGATAGCACCTTCAAAGGCCCTATTTCCAAACAAGGTCACGTTCACAGGTAGCAGAGGTTGTTGCTGTTGCTGTTAGGTGCCATCGAGTTGGTTCCAACTCATAGCAACCCCGTGGACGACAGAACAAAATACTGCCTGGTCCTTCTCTATGCTCACAATCATTGTTATGCTTGAGCCCATTGTTGCGGCCACTGTGTTAATCTATCTCTTTGAGGCTCTTCCTCTTTTTCACTGACCAGCTATTTTACCAAGCATGATGTCCTTCTCCAGGGATTGGTCCCTCCTGATAATATGTCCACCAGGGCTTAATTGATAATATGTCCACCAGGGCTTAGGACTTCAAAATATCTTTTGGGGGGACACAATTTAACTCATAACAATGTTTTTCTCACCTTCATGAAGCTTGCAGTCTAGCCAAGAAATCAAGATCCATACATGAAGTAACAACATCAAATAACTCAGGTACTAAACCACAAATATTTCAAGGTCATGTGACTAATGCAGACAATAAATGTTTTTCGAGTTGGGGGAAATCATCATGGGCAGTTTGGTCTTCAGTCTTGCAGCTGCCTGATAAGAGGTCCAGGAATACTCTGATTTTCCTTCCAAACCTGGCCAACCATCAGAACACCCTGGGGAGATTTTTAGAACTACAGCTTCCTGGACTCCTGCACAGCCCTCCTCTATGCATCTTTTGGACCACAGCACCTAACCCATACCTGGCTGCATAAGCTTTCAAAGAAGATACTTCTCCTCAGAAACTTTCATTTTCTCATTTCAGCTTAATCATTCAGATTTTATTCTTTATTCAAAAAAAAAAAAAAAAGTGAAGGGCATTGTTAGCATTGTGAAGATGACCCATTTCTGCCCAAGGACAGTAGGTTCCTGACCAAAACAAATTAAATCCAGAAATTCACGATATGAAATAGAGTTATGACTTTTGATTTTATGTAAGAATTATGCTTTTCACATATATTATGTTTTAGAAAGCAGTTACAGTTACAGAAAACATTTCTATTAATTAGAAACTGGAAAAGATCTCATTTATTTTTGAAAATCCTTCTCAAATGTCACCTTCCTATGAAACCGTCCCCAACCACCCTGTAGAAAGGATTATTCCTCCCTCCTCTGAAAGAGTACTATGCCTGTGCATACCACCAATATTGCCATCTACTAAATATTGTGATTAGTTATTTGTCTAATATTTTTATTGAGGGTAAGCTTCTTAAGGGCAGGGACTATGTCTGCTCTTTGTTACTCAGCATGGTGTCTGGTGCCCAGCAAATGTCTATTAGATGTTTCTCAAACTTGTTCTAGAAGTAAAAATTGTGGTTTTGAAGAAAAAAGAATAAACGTGTATATTGCTAATTTTATGAATTTTAATATAATTATATATAATTTATAAATTAAAATAATTTATCATAAACTAAAAATATGTTTAACTTAGACTTTTAAAAATGTGAAAAGAAAAACTTTTAAAAATGACTTTTTCATTATTTTGGTATATTTATTTCTAGCTTTTTTATGTATTTATATAAACTTTTTTTTCTGATTTGAGATGTATTTTTTTATATGTATATATTCATATTTTTTCCTTGAAGAGTATAAGTAATCATTTTCTTCATTGTTTAAATAATTCTTGCAAACATACTTTTTAACGGCTACATAATATTGTATGGCCCCCAAAGATGTCTGTGTTCTAATTCCCAGAAACTGTGAATATGTTATGTTACATGACAAAGGAGAATTAAAGTATCAGGTGGAATTATGGTTACTAATCAATGACTTAAAATAGGGAGATTTTCCTGAATTATCCAGGCAGGTGGGCCCAATGCACTCACAACAGTCCTTAAAAGTGGAAGAGAGAGGCAGAAGAGACAGATCCAATGTGAGAAAGACTCAACCAGTCATCGCTAGCTTTGAATATGGAAGGGGACCTCAAGCCAAGGAATGCGGGCAGCCTATAGAAACTGGTGAAGGCAAGAAAATAGATTTTCTTAGAGCCTACAGAAAGGAACACAGCCCTGCTGGCGCTGTGATTTTAGGCCCATTTTGGACTTGTGGTCTCCAGAACTGTAAGATAATAAATTTGTGTTGTGTTAAGCCATTAAGTGTATGATAATTGTCTGTAGAAAGTAGAAGCAATAGAAAACAAATACACTATCCATGAAAAATGAAATGATAGTAAAAAGGCACAAAATCAGAATGCATGTGGAATAGGAGATAAAGGTGAAGATTGGTGATTCACTCAGTAAAGTAAAAAACCCAAACCAAACCCATTGCCATTTGAGTCAATTCTGACTCATAGCGACCCTACAGGACAGAGTAGAACTGCCCCACAGGGTTTCCAAAGAGCGCCTGGTAGATTTGAACTGCCAGCCTTTTGGTTAGCAGCTGTAGCACTTAACAACTACACCACCAGGGTGTCCATTCAGTTAAATAGTGAGAGACAAATTTAGAAAGGTTGGTTGATGCTGGAAAGGAAGAAATTTTGAATGTCATTCAAAAGAATTTCAACTTTATCCTGTAGAGAACAGGGAGCATTTGATCAGGGGAGCAATATAATAAAAACAATGTTTTAGTGAAATTAATCCAGTGGCATTATGCAAAGTAGATTGAAACGGAGAAAGAGCAACTAATAATCGAAGTGTGAAGTGTTGTAAGTCTGGACTATGGTGGCAGATGAAATGGAAATGGAAGCTCAGGCGTAAGAAACACTGTAAAGGAAAATCTGTTGTTATATTTTTCTTGTATATAGATCATTTTATGGATTTACCTTAAATAAAATTTATTAAATGAAGTGCTGGTGATACGGATACATGATAAGAAATCAAACAGTCCCTCAGAGCTATCAAAAGATAATTCTTTTTTATGTTTATCATCTTTTTAAATCTGTATGGCTCTACATTGAAGTATTTTAGAAATAAATCGATGCTTTTTCTTTTTTTTTTTTTTTACCCTGTAAATCCAGAGGACTAAAACTCATTATTCTGAAGTGAGAAGGAATGTGAAACAAATTGCTTACCATGAATGTCATCCCATCTATTTAAGCATATAATTTGCTCCAGACAGTGGGGACTTTTTTTCAGTAACTCGCTTGGACTCTGTCTTCACATACAAAATATTTCAAAAAAAAAAAAAAAAGACAAAACAAAACATGTATTCTGTTTTCAAGAGTCATTGAGAGGATGAAATTGAACATTAATTTATTTGTTTTCTTAGTATTTTTTAATTAGATATTGCCTAAGTCAGTAGACTGATAAGTAGCTGGAAGAAATTTCTCAATTCTCCCTTGAAAAAAAAAAAAATATATATATATATATAAAATATTTACATCCTCAAAGACATGGATTGAGACAGTGGCTGCAACAATGGACTCAAACATACCTGCTATTTTGAGGATGGCACTGGACTGGGCAAAGTTTTTTTTCTTTTATACATAAGGTCACTATGAGTTGGAGCCAACTTGATGGCATTTAACAACAACATTAGATCTGTCTAATGAATATATAGATAGATAGCTGCCACCAAGTCAACTCCAACTCGTGTCAAACTTTTGCACAACAAAATGTTGCTAAATCCTGCATCACCCTCACAATTCCTGGCATGTTTGAGTCCATTGTTGTGGTTATTGTGCCAGTTCATCTCACTGAGGGGCTCCCTTGCCCTCACTGTTCTTCTATTTCACCAAACGTGATGTTCTCCACTAGTGATCGATCCTTCATGAAGATGTGTCCAAACCAAGTGAGTTAGACAATGTTCTTTTTTGATCATAAGGCTTTCATTGACTAATTTTTGGATGTAGATCACCAGGCCTTTCTTCCTAGTCTGTCTTAGTCTGGAAGCTCCACTGAAACCTGTTCATCATGGTGACCCTGCTGGTATTTGAAATACTGATGGCATAGCTTCCAGCATCATAGCAACATGCAAGCTATCACAGTATGACAAACTGACAGATGGGTGGTAGATACATTTATTAGGTCTACTTTATTTATAATGTTGTTAGTTGCCACTGAGTCAGCTCTGATTCACATAGACCCCATGTATAGCAAAACAAAATGCTACCCCATTTTGCCCTATCTTCATGAACATTGGTATGTGTTTTAGGCTGTGTTCTCTAGAGAAGCAAAACCAGTGAAGTGTGTATAGAGAGAAAAAAAGAGATTTATCTCAAAGAAATTGCACATGTGGTTGTAGAGGCTGAAAAGTCCCAAATCCATGGGTCAGATGTCAAGCATTAGGCTGGAGGCTTTTCCTGACTCACATAGCTGCGGGGGCTGATGAACCCAAGATCCACAGGTCATACAGCAGGCAGACTATTGGCCCAAGTCCCAAGAACTGGAGGTCAGATACTGACCAGCTGAAGGCAGGATCCAGAGCAGAGCAAAAGCCAGGGAGCTTTGCCAGAAAGTCCACGTATACTAGATGCAGGCCACACTCTTAAGGAAACTTGGCTGATTGGCTGCTCATAGCAGATCTCATCATGGAGGTGATTACGTTATATTAGATCTCATTATGGAGGAGATTATATCATTATATGACTGTCAAACTACATCATAACTACCAAGCCACTGAGAATCATGGCCCAAACCACTTGACACACACCTTAATGATCGCAGTATGTTTGAGTCTGTTGTTGCAGCTATTATGTTTATCCATCTCACTGAGGATTTCCTTCTTTTTCATTTTCACTTTGCTAAACATGATGTCTTTTTCTAGCAAGTGGTCTTTCCTGGTGATGTGTCCAAAGTAAGCCAGCCAAAGCCTCACTATACTTGCCTCTGAGAATTATTCTGGTTGTATTTCTTCTGAGACTGATTTGTTTGTTCTTTTAAGACCCCAGATGCTACTCACCAAAGTAGGATGCAGATTATTTTCATTATAAACTATGTTGTGCCAAGATGTCCCCTGAGACCATGGACCACAGCCCTCAGCCCAGTGACTCGATCCCTCAGGGAGTTTGGATGTGTCTATGGAGCTTCCATGACCTTGCCTTTGTCCAGTTGTGTTGGCTTCCCCAGTATTGTGTACTGTCTTACCTTCCACCCAAGTTACGACTTATCTATTGCCTATTTAGTATTTTTCCCTTCTCATCCCTCCCCTCCCTCGTAACCGTCAAAGATTGTTTCCTTCTGTGTATAAGCCTTTTCACGATTTTTTATAGTAGTGGGCTCATACAATATTTGTCCTTTTGTGATTGACTTATTTCACTCAGCATAATGCTCTCCAGATTCATGAGATGTTTTGCAGATTCATCATCATTCTTTATCGTTGTGTAGTATTCCATTGTGTGTATGTACCATAGTTTGTTTATCTTAGACTCTTGATCTTTCTGGTTGCATAGCCTTTGTTTTTCTTTTAGCATTTTATTGTGCTTTAGGTGAAAATTTACACAGAAAATTAGCTTTCCATTCAGTAATTCATACACAAATTGCTGCATGACATTGTCTGCAATCTCTGCAATGTATAAGCACTCTCCCCATTTCCACCCTGGTTCCCTTTCTATTTGTCTGGTTTCCCTGCCCCTCCCTACCTTCTCATTTTTGCTTTTGGGCAAAGGTTGCCCTTTTGGTCTCATATAAATGATTGTTCTAAAAAGCACATGGAGCCCTGGTGGTGCAGTGGTTAAAGTGCTCCCCTACTGCTAACTGAAAGGTTAGCAATTTGAGCCCTCCCACTGTGCCCCAGGAGAAAGATGTGGCCGTTGACTTCCTTAAAGATTTACAGAAACCCTCAGGGGCAATTCCACTCTGTCAATTTAGGTTTAACATTTAGATCTCTGATTCATTTTGAGTTAGTCTTTTTTTTTACCAGTACCATTTGTTAAAAAGACTATCTCTTCCCCATTTAATGGACTTCAACCCTTTGTCAAAGATGAGCTGTCCATAACCCAAAAAAAAAAAAAAACCCAGTGCCGTCGAGTCGATTCCGACTGCCCTATAGCTGCATGGATTTATTTCTGGATTCTCAGTTCTGTTCCATTGATATGTGTGTTTGTCATTCTACCAGTACCAGGCTGTTTCGACTACCATGGCTGTATAGTAGTTTCTGAGATTGGGAAATTTGAGGTCTCCTACTTTGTTCTTCTTCTTCAATAATATTTTAGCTATCCAAGACTGCTTTCCTTTCCACATAACATTAGAAATTAGTTTTTCCATTTTGCTAGAGAATGTTGTTGGAATTTGCACTGGGTTTGCATTATATCTATAGATTGCTTTGGCTTTGGGTAGTATTGACATTTTCACCATGTTAAGTCTTCCGTTCCACGAGCATGGTATGTTTTTCCATTTATGTAGGTCTGTTTTGGTTTCTTTCAGTAGTGTTGAGTAGTTTTCTTTGCATAAGTCTTTTACATCCTAGTTAGATTTATTCTTAAGGATTTTATCCTTTGGGGGGGCTATTGTAAATGGTATTGTCTTCCTGATTTCGTTTTCAAAGTTCTCTTTGTCAGTGTAGAGGAATCCAACTGATTTTTTCATGTTGATCTTGTACCCTGCCATTTGCTGAACACTTCTATTAGTTCCAGTAACTTTCTTGTGGACTCTGTGGAATTTTCTGTGTATAGGATCATGTCATTTGCAAATGGGGATAGTTTTACTTTTTCCTTAGCAATTAGGATGCTCAGTATTTCCCTTTCTTGCCTTGTTGCATTTGCTAGGACTTCTAGTACAATATTGAATAAGAGTGGTGACAAAGGGTGTCCTTGCCTGGTTCCCATTCTCAAGTGGAATGATTTCAGTCTCTCTCTGTTAAGAATAATATTTACTGTTTGTATACATCTATTTGATATATTTGCTTTCATTCCTATTTTGCTGAGAGCTTTTATCAGGAAAGCCTGTTGGATTTTATCAAATGTCTTTTCTGTATCAACTGAGATGATCATGTTATTCTTTTCCTTTGTTTTATTTAGTGGTGAATGACGTTGATTGATTTTCTAATGTTGAACAGTTTTTGCATCCCTGGAATGAAACCCACTTGATCATGAAATATTATTTTTTTGATATGCTGTTGAATTCTATTGGCTAGAATTTTCTTGAGAATTTCTACATCTATATTCATGAGGAATGTTGTTGATTTTGTTAGGTGTTGTCATAGACTGAATTGTGTCCCCAAAAAATATGCATATCAATTTGAGGAGGCCATGATTCCCAGCATTTTGTGATTATCCACCATTTTGTCACCTGATGTGATTTTCCTATGTGTTGTAAATCCTATCTCTACGATGTTGATGAGATGGGATTGGCAGAAGTTATGTTAATGAGGTAGGACTCAATATACAAGATATGATTGTGTCTTGAGCCAATCTCTTTTGATGTATAAAAGAGGGAAGTGAGCAGAGAGACATGAGGGATCTCATACCACCAACAAAGAAGCACAGTGAGCGTAGCTTGTTCTTTGGACCTGGGGTCCCTGTGCTAAGAAGTTCCTTGGCCAGTGGAAGATTGATGACAAGGACCTTCTTCCAGAGCTGACAAAGAGAGAAAGTCTTCCCCTGGAGCTGGCACCCTGAATTCAGACTTCTACCTACTAGGCTGTGAGAGGATAAATTTCTATTTGTTGAACCCATCTGCTTGTGGTATTTCTGTTATAGCAGCACTGGATAACTAAGACCGGTGTCCTCAGGTTGGTTGTGACTCATAGTGACCCCATGTATAACAGAATGAAACACTGCCCGGTCCTGCAACATCTTCACAATTGTTGCTATGTTGGAGCCCATTTTTGCAGCCAGTGTGTCAGTCCATCTCATTGAAGGTCTTCTTCTTTTTCACTGAGCTTCTACTTTACCAACCATGATGCCCTTTCCAGATATTGGTCCCTCCTGATAACATGTCCAAAGTCTTGCCATCCTTGCTTTTAAGGAACATCCTGGCTGTACTTCTTCCAAGGCGGATTGATTGGTTCTTCTGGAAGTCCATGATATATTTAATATTCTTCAACAATATCATAATTCAAAGGCATCAATTCTTCTTTGGTCTTTCTTATTCATTGTCCCTCTTCATCATGCATTGAAACAATTGAAAATACCATGGCTTAGGTCAGGCGCACTTAATCCTCAAAATTACATCTTTGATTTCAATACTTTAAAAAGATCTTTAGCATCAGATTTGCCCAATGCAGTACATCATTTGATTTTTCTTATTATTATGCTTTAGGTGAAATTTTAAAGCTCAGGTTAATTTTGCATACAAAAATTTATACGCAAATTTTTATGTGACCCTAGGTGCAATCTCTATAATGTGACAGCACACTCCCATTTTCCATCCCGGGTTTCCTGTGTTCATTCAACCAGCTCCTATCCCTTTCTAACTTCTCATCCTGCCTAGGACAGGAGCTAACCATTTTGTCTCGTGTATCTGCTTGCACTAAGAAGCACACTCTTCATGAGTGTTATTTTATGTTTTATTTTTCAGTCTAATCTTTGTCTGAAGAGTTGGCTTCAGGAATGGTTTTAGTTCTGGGTTAACAGAGAGTCCAGGGGCCATGTCTTCTGGGATTCCTCTAGTCTGAGCCAGACCATTAAGTCTGGTCTTTTTACATGAATTTGAGTTCTGCACTACACCTTTCTCCTGCTCCATCAGGGACTCTCTGCTGTGTCCCTTGTAGAGTGGTCGTTGGTGGTAGCTGGGCACCATCTAGTTCTTCTGATCTCAGGCTGATGGAGTCTCTGGTTTATGTGTCCCTTTTGTCTCATGGGATAATATTTTTCTTGTGTCTTTTGTGTTCTTCGTTCTCCTTTGCTCCAGGTGGGTTGGGACAAATTGATGCATCTTAGATGGCTGTTCACAAACTTTTAAGACCCCAGGCACCACTCACCAAAGTGAGATGCAGAGCATTTTAATAAACTTTGTTATGCCAATAGACCTGGATTTCCCCTGAAACCATGGTCTCCAGACCCCTGCCCCTCCTACTCTAACCCTCAAAGTGTTTGGTTGTGTTCAGGAAACTTCTTAGCTTTTGGTTTAGTCCAGCTGTGCTGACTTCCCCTGTATTGTGTGTTGTCCTTCCCTTCACCTAAGAGAATCCTTGTCTACTATCTAGTGAATTCCCCTCTTCCTCTCTCCCCATCCTTGTAACCATCAAAGAATGTTTTCTTCTGTGATTAAGCTTTTTCTTGAGTTCTCATAATGGTGGTCTCATATAATATTTGTCCTTTTGCAGCTGACTGATTTCCCTCAGCATAATGCCTTCAAGATTTATTCATGCTGTGAGATGTTTCTTGGAGTCATCATTGCTCTATATTATTGTGAAGTATTCCATTGTGTGATTATACCATAATTTGTTTATCCATTTGTTTGTTGATGGGCACCTAGATTGTTTCCACCTTTTCGCTATTGTGAACAGTGCTGCAGTGAACATGGCTGTGCATACATCTATTCATGTGATGGCTGTTACTTGTCTAGGGTATATTCCAAGGAGTGAGATTGCTGGATCGTATGGTACTTCTATTTCTAACTTTTTAAGAAAATGCCAGGTTGATTTTCAAAGTGGCTGTACCATTTTACATTCTCTCCAGCCATGTGTAAGTGTTCCAGTCTCTCCACAACCTCACCAACGTTTATAATTTTGTGTTTTTTGGATTAATGTTAGCCTCGTTGGTGTGAGATGATATCTCATTGTGGTTTTGATTTGCATTTCTCTAACGGCTAATGATCGTGAACATTTCCTCATGTATCTATTAGCTTCCTGAATGTCTTTTTTGGTGAAATGCTTGTTCGTATCCTCTGCCCATTGTCCTAGTCACCTAGTGCTGCTATAAAAGAAATACCACAAGTGGATGGCTTTAACAAAGAGAAATTTATTTTCTCACAGTCAAGTAGGTTAGAAGTTCAAATGCAGGGTGTCAGCTCCAGGGCAAGACTTTCCCTCTCTGTCGGCCCTGGAGGAAAGTCTTTGTCATCATTTTTCCCCTGGAATAGGAGCTTCTCCATGCAGGAACCCAGGGTCCAAAGGATGTGCTCTGCTCCCAGCACTGCTGTCTTGGCGGTATGAGGTCCCCAACTCTCTGCTTGCTTCCCTTTCCTTTTATCTCTTATAAGATAAAAGGTGATGCAGGGCACACCCCAGGTAAACTCCCTTTATATTGAATCAGGGATGTAACCTGAGCAAGAGTGTGACATCCCATCCTAATCCTCTTTAACCACAGGCAGAGATTGTGATTTATAACACATAGGAAAATCACAAAATGGAGGACAACTACACGTTACTGGGAATCATGGCCTAACCAAGTTAACACATATTTTGGGGGAATACAGTGCAATCCATGACACCCATTTTTAAATTGTTAGTTGTCTCTTTATTGTTGAGGTTTTGCACTATCTTGTAGATTTTAGGGATTAGACCTTGATCAGATATGTCGTAGCCAAAAATTTTTTCCCAGTATGTAGGTAATCTTTTTACTCTTTTGGTGAAGTCTTTGGATGAGCATAAGTGTTTGATTTTTAGGAGCTTCCAGGTATCTAGTTTCTTTTCTGGTGTTTGTGCATTGTTAGTTACGGTTTGTCTTGTTTGTGCCATGTATGAGGGCTCCTAGAGTTGTCCTTATTTTTTCTTCTATAATCTTTATCATTTTAGATTTTGCATTTAGGTCTTTGATCCATTTTGAGTTCCTTTTTGCACAAGGTGTGAGGTATGGGTCTTGTTTCATTTTTTTGCAGTTGGATATCCAGTTATGCCAGCCCCATTTGTTAAAGAGACTGTCTTTTCCCCATTTAACTGACTTTGGGCCTTTGTCAACTATCAGCCACTAACAGGTGGATGAATTTACGTCTGGATTCTCAATTCTGTTCCACTGGTCTATGTATCTTTTGTTATACTGGTACCAGGCTGTTTTAACTACCATGGCAGTATAATAGCTTCTAAAATCAGGTAGTGTGAGGCCTCCCACTTTGTTTTTCTTCTTCAGTAATGCTTTCCTTATCCAAGGCCTCATCCTTTTCCCTATGAAGTTGGTGATTTGTTTCTCCATCTCATTAAAAAATGTCATTGGAATTTGGATTGGGATTGCATTGTGTCTGATAGAATTGACATTTTCACGATGTTAAGCTTTCCTATCCATGAGCAAGGTATGTTTTTCTGCTTATGTAGGTCTTTGATTTCCTGCTGTAGTGCCTTGTCGTTTTCTTTGTATAGGTCTTTTACGTCTCCGGTTAGATTTATTCCTAGGTATTTTATCTATCTGGAAACCCTGGTGGCCCAGTGGTTAATTGCTACCGGCTGCTAACCAAAAGTTCAGCAGTTCAAATCCACTAGGTGCTCCTCGGAAACTCTATGGGACAGTTCTACTCTGTCCTATAGGGTCACTATGAGTCGGAATCGACTGGATGGCAACAGGTTTGGTTTTTGGTTTATTTTATCTTCTTGGGGGCTGTTGTAAATGGTATCGAATTGGTGATTTCCTCTTGTAAGTTCTCTTTGTTGGTGTAGAGGAATCCAACTGATTTTTGTATGTTTATCTTACCCTGATCCTTTGCGGAAATCTTCTATTAGTTCCAGTAGTTTTCTTGTGGATTCTTTGAGGTTTTCTGTGTATAGGATCATATCATCGCAAACAGGGATACTTTTACTTCTTCATTACTAATTTGGATGCCTTTTATTTCCTTTTCTTGCCTAACTGATCAGGCTAGGGCCTCCAGCACAATGTTGAATAAGAGTGGTGATAAAGGGCACACTTGTCTGGCTCCTGTTCTCAAGGGTAATACTTTCAGACTCCATTTAGAATGATGTTGGTTGTTGGTTTCATATAAATGCCCTTTATCATGTTGAGGAATTTCCCTTCTATTCGTATTTTGCTGATAGTTTTTATCATGAATGGGTGTTGGACTTTGTCAAATATCTTTTCTGCATCAATGAATAAGATCATCTGGTTCTCATATTTTGTTTTATTTATGTGATGCATTACATTGATTGTTTTTCTATTGCTAAAGCATCCCTGCATACCTGGTATGAATCCCAGTTGGCCATGGTGAAATATTTTTTTGATATGTTGTTGAATTTTGTTGGCTAGAATTTTGTTGAAGATTTTTGCATCTATGTTCATGAAGGATGTTGGTCTGTAATTTTCTTCTTTTGTGATATCAGGGCTATACTGGCTTCATACAATGAGTCCAGGAGTATACCATTCTTTTCTATGCTCTGAAATACTTTTAGTAGTAGTGGTGTTAACTCTTCTCTGAAAGTTTGGTAAAATTCTCCAGTGAAACCATCAAGGCCAGGGCTTTTTTTTTTTGGAAGTTTTTTAATTACCTCTTCAATCCCTTCTTTTGTTATAGGTTTATTTAGGTTTTCTACCTTGGTTTCTGGTAGTTAAGGTAGGTAGTGTATTTCTAGAAATTTGTCCATTTCTTCTCGGTTTTCAAATTTGTTGGAGTAGAATTTTTCATAGTATTTTCTTATGATTGTTTTAATTTCAGTCGAGTCTGTTGTGATCTTGCCCACTTCATTTCTTATTCATGTTATTTGCTTCCTATCCTGTTTTTCTTTTGTCAGTTTGGTCAATGATTTCTTGATTTTGATCTTGTTAACTCTTCCAATTGTTCTTCTATTCTTTCATTTCTTTCTGCTCTAATTTTTATTATTTCCTTTCTTCTGGTGCCCGTGGGCTTCTTTTGGTGCTCTCTCGCTATTTGTTCGAATTGTAGGGTTAATGTTTTGATTTTGGCCTTTCTTCTTTTTGAATGTGTGCATTTATTGGTATAAATTGGCCTCTGAGCACTGCTTTTTCTGTGTCCCAAGGGTTCTGGTAGGATGTGTTTTCATTCTCATTTGATTCTATGAATTTCTTTATTCCATCCCAGGAGTTTTTGAGCAAGGTGTTGTTCAGGTTTCATGTATGTGATTTTTTTTTCCTTGCTTTTTCTATTATTTATTTCTGCTTATATGGCTTTTTGGCCAGAAAAGATGCTTTGTAATATTTCAGTGTTTTAGATTCTCTTAAGGATTGCTTTGTGGCCTAATATGTGGTCTATTCTAGAGAATGTCCCATGTGCATTGGAAAAGAAACTATACTTGGCTGCTGCTGGATGGAGTGTTCTGTATATTTCTATGAGATTAAGTTGGTTGATTGTGGCATTTAATCTTCTGTGTCTTTACTGAGCTTCTTTCTGGATGTTCCGTCCTTCACCGAAAGTGGTGCATTGAAGTCTCCCACTATTGCTGGGGAGCTTGGTTCTTTGTTTGGTTGCATAATGAGGCCATCATGGTCGGCCTTTTTATGTGATTTGGTGTTGATCGTTGTCTCCAAGCCATCAATAAGTTATTATATTTATTTAATTTATGTTTGCTTACTGTGTCCTAGCTTCTTGTTTTGACATGCACAGACAGGCTGGTTGTGTGAGCTAGTTTGATTATTTGTGTCTTTGAAGTTCTCAGTCCTGTCACCAGGTCATTAGAGCTGTTACTAGGTATGTGAGCCCAGGAGACTGTTTACTTTTCTTGTGTGGATTCAGCTCAGGCGTCCAGGTCCTCAGTCACCAAGTGTGTGGTGCAGGTTCTCACCTACAGTCCTAAATGTGCAGGGCTATGTAGGAGTGATTAGAGTAGGCACATGCATCTGGCTGCAGTAGGGGTTTATGTGCTGAGCAATGTAGGGCCTGACTGCTGCCCCTGAGTGCCTGGGTGGAAGGCATGTCCCTCTTCCCTAGAATACATAGGTGGGTCGGTTTTATAGCTGGACTTTGGGCACCCAGTGCTGTTGGCTGTAAGGACTGGGAGGTACCACTTATTCTCAGACCCCTGTCATGGATGGCTAGATAGAGTGAGTGGAGCCACCAATCCTCAGGCCCCTGATGTGCATAGGTGAGGACCTGCTTAATGGGCAGAGCAGTGCCAAATATCACGAATCTGCCACTCCCCCTTAGCTTTTGCAGTTGAAAATAGGCTTTAGGTATATACCGTGTTGTACTATGCTAAGAAGGCCTACACTTTTGGAATGGGCCTACACAGGTTTGGCAGGAGTGAAAGGCATTCAAAGCCTGTGGACCCCTTATGCCTGTGCCTAGATAAAGAGAATGTGCCTACCCTGAGTTCCTGGCTTAGGGGAGCTGGCAGATTATTTTTCCTTTTTTTTAATTTGTTCCCTCTCCAAAGCCAGGAGAGGCTCAGGGCAAGAAACAGGTCCCACTTCCAACCCAGGGGTTACGGCAATTGCTGAAGCCAGCCCTGGACCAAGCAGAGTGGGGAGAGGGCAGGTGAATGGGAGAGAGGCATTTCCTAGAGGGGGGAGGGTTTTCTGACCCCGTGCTGTAGGTTCAACGCTTGCACTTAACTTCCACAGATTCAGCGCTCCTTCTCCCTGGTTCCAGAGGCTTGTGCAGACTCTCCACCACTTGGTTTCTCTCAGTGTGGAAAACGTATCCCAACCACTACTGCTTGCCTCAGCTTGAGCACCTACTGATCCAGCCTGCAGGGTACCAGCCAGGTCAGGTCTGGCAAATCCTCACTGCTTCTGAACTCTCTCTCCTTCCCCCGGCCACTCAGTCCAACTCCTCAACTTTGCTTTTGATGTTCAGGGCTCCTAGATCGTCCTATATAATTGATTTACTTGTTTTTTCAAGCCTTTGTTGTAAGAGGGACCACAGGAAGTGTCTGACTACTCTGCCATCTTAGCTCCACCTCCTCATTTGATTTCTTGACTACTACATCCATGGGCATTGATTGTGGATCCAAGTAAAATGAGATTCTTCACAACTTCAATATTTTCTCCATTTATCATGATGTTGCTTATTGTTCCAGTTGTGAGGGCTTTTGTTTATGTTGAGGTATAATCCATACTGAAGGCTGTGGTTTTTGATCTTCATCGGTGTTTCAAGTCCTCTTCACTTTCAGCAAGCAAGTTTATGTCATCTGAATAATGTAGGTTGTTTATGAGTCTTTCTCCAGCCCTGATGCTGCATTCTCCTTCATATAGTCCAGTTTCTTAGAAAATTTCCTCAGCATACAGATTGAATAAGTATGGTGAAAGGATACAACCCTGACACACACCTTTCCTGACTTTAAACTACACAGCATCCCCTTGTTCTGTTAGGATGACTGTCTCCTGGCATATATAAAAGTTCCACATGAGCACAAGTAACTGTTCTGGAATTCCCATTCTTTGCAATGTTATTCATATTTTATTATGATCCACACAGTTGAATGCCTTTGCATAGTCAATAAGACACAGGTAAACATCTTTCTAGTATTCTCTACTTTCAGCCAAGATCCATCTAACATCCATGTCCTCTTCTGAATCTGGCTTGAATTTTCCAAGTTCCCTGTCAATGTACTGCTGCAACCATTTTTTAATTATCTTCACCAAAATTTTACTTGTATATGATGTTAAAGTTATTATTCGATAATTTCCACCTTTTGTTGGATCACCTTTCTTTGGAATAGGCATAAATATGGATCTCTTCCAGTCAGTTGGCCAGGTAGGTGTCTTCCAAATTTCTTGGCATAGGCAAGTGAGTGCTTCCAGCGCTGCATCCATTTGTTGAAACATCTCAATTGGTATTCTGTCAATTCCAGGAGACTCTTTTTTTGCCAATGCCTTCAGTGAACCTTGGATTTTTTCCTGCAATACCATCGTTCTTGATCATATGCTACCTCTTGAAATGGTTGAATATTGACCAACTGTTTTTGGTACAGTGGCTCTGTGCATTCCTTCCATCTTGTTTTGATGCTTCTTGTGTCATTCAATATCATATGAGATATTGGTCTGTAATTTTCTTTTTTTATTGGTGTCTTTGACTGGCTTTGGTATCATGGATATGCTAGCGTCATAGAATGAATTAGGCAGAATTCCTTCTTTTTCTGTGTTCTGGAATAGTTTGAGTATATAATTGGTGTTAACTGCTTTCTGATTGTTTGGTAGAATCCTCCAGTGAAGCCATCTGGGTCAAGACATTTTTTGGGGGGTGGGGGTGGGGGAAGAGTACTAATGGCCTCTTCAATTTCTTTTGTTATTGGTCTGTTCAAATTTTCTGGCTGTTTGTGTTAGTTTAGATAGGTACTGTGTTTCTACTAATTTGTATTTTCTAGGTTTTTGAATGTCTTGGAGTACGATTTTTCATAATATTCTGTTATAATCCTTTTTATCTCAATTGGCTCTGTTGTAATATCACCCATTTCTTACCGTATATTGGTTATTCAAATCTTTCCATTCTTTTCCTTTGTCAGTTTGGCCAGTTGTTTTTCAATTTTGTTACTCCTCTCAAAGAACTAACTTCTAGTCTTGTTGATTCTTTCTATTGTTTTTTGGTTTTGTTTTGTTTTCTCTTTCATTTATTTCTGCTCTGATCGTTATTATTTTCTTTCTTCTGGTGGCTGTGGGCTTCCTTTACTGCTCTTTTTCTATTTTTTCAAGTTTTAGCTTAAGTTTTGATTTTGGATCTTTGTTATTTTTTTTGACATGTGCACTTATTGCTATAAATTTTTCTCTGAGCACTGCTTTTGCTGTGTTTCAGAGGTTTTGGTATGTTTCGTTTTCATTCTTATTTGATTCTAGGAATTTTTTAAATTTTATTTTTAATTTCTTTTATTACCCAGTGGTTTTTAAGCAGAGTGATATTTAGTTTCCATATATTTCATTTTTTCCCTTGTCTTTCCTTTTACTGATTTGTAGTCTTAAAGTGTTTTCATCAGAGAAGATATTTTGTTTTATTTTGATGCTTTTTAATTGATCGAGGCTTAGTTTGTGACTTAAAATTTGGCCTATACTGGAGAACGATCCATGTGCATTACAGAAGAATGTGTACTGTGCTGCTGTTGGGTGAAGTGTTCTATATATGTCTATGAGGTCAAGTTGTTTGATTATGTTATTTAGATCTGTATCTTTGTTGAGTTTCTTTCTAGTTTGTTCTTTCTTTCGTTTAAAGTATTGTGTTAATGTCTCCTACCATTATTGTGGAACTGTCATCTATTTTTCTTTTCAATACTGATTGAGTTTGTTTTATGTATTTTGGAGCTCTGTCATTGGGTACATAAATATTTATTATGGTTATGTCCTCTTGGTGGATTGACTGTTTGTTTAATCATTATATAATGCCCTTGTCTCTTATAATAGATTTTGGCTTGAAGTCTATTTTATCAGAAATTAATATTGCCATTCTTGTTCTTTTTTTTTGGTCACTGTTTGCTTGATATGTATTTTTCCATCCTTTGATTTTTTAATCTATTTATGTCTTTGTGTCTAGGGTATGTCTCTTTTAGGCAACATATTAATGAATCATGTTCTTAATTCATTCTACCAAACTCTGTCTCTTAACCGATGCATTAAAACCATTTATATTCAGTGTGATTATCGATAGGTATGAATTTACTGCTATCACTTTATTATTTTTTTTGTGTGTGGTGTTGATGGTTTCTTTATTCCTCTTAATTTTCTGTGCTGAGATTTTTTTTTTTTAAGGGATTTTCTTTTCATTTCCTTTGTTATTGATTTTGTGTTTACTGACTCTTTATGATTTTCTTCTTTTTTATTTTGGCCTGTAAGTTTATTAATTCTCTTTGTGGTTACTCTGAAATTTATCTTTATCTTCCTAAGTTTAAAATAGTCTGTTATTTCTTGATATCACTTTGGCTTTCTCTCCATATGGAAGTTCTTTAACTACACAATTTATTCTCCCTTTTTTGTTTTGAAGTTGTCATCATTTGCAAATTGACATCTCTAGTTTCCTGTTTTCAGTTTTGTAGCTTTATTTTACTTTTGAGATTTATCTGTTTTGGTATCCAGTGATGCTGTCATGTGTCTTAATCTCAGGTTGTTGTCTGATGTTGTTGGTTTTCTGCCCTAAGAACTTCCTTTAATATTTCTTGCAAGGTTGGTCTATATTTTACAAATTCCTTTAATTCCAGTTTATCTGGGAATGTCCTAGTTTCACCACCATATTTGAGAGACAATTTTGCTGAATATATGATTCTTGGTTAACAATTCTTTTCTTTCAAGTATTTATATATTTCATCCTATTGCCTTCTTGCCTGCATGATTTCTGCTTATGAATCAGAGCTTAGTCTTATTGGTGCCCCTTTATAGGTGATACTATGTTTTTCCTGAGCTGCTTTTAGAACTCTTTCTTTGTCTCTGGTTTTGGAAAGTTTGATAATGATATGTCTTGGTGACTTTCTTTTGGGGTCTATCCTGTGTGGACTTTGTTGAGATTCTTGAATGGTAACTTTCTCATCTTTCATGATTTTAGGGAAGTTCTCTCCCATCAAATATTAAAAAAAAAAAACTCTCTTTTTTTTTTTGTCTCCTCCTGTTCTGAAATTCCAATCATGTGTAAATAATTATTCCTCTTGATAGTTTCCCACATAACTCAGGCTTTCTTCATTTTTCTTCATTCGTTTTTCTGATTGTTCCTGAAACAATCTAGTATCAAGGGATTTGTCCTCTATCGCTGATTCTTTCTTTCATTTATTCAGTTCTACTTCTATGTCCATCCATTGAGTTATTTGTTTCTGATATTTTATTGTTAATCTTCTGAATTTCTAGTTGTTGTTTTTTATAGTTTCTAATTATCTGTTTATTTTATCACTTTTTTTCTTGTATTGTTTTCCTGAATTCTTCTAGAGTTTTATCTGTGTTTTCCTTGGTTTTGTCTGTGCTTGCCTTGATGTCTTCGAGGATCCTATATATAAGCCTTTTCAATTCCTTATCAGGTAGTTCCATTACCATTTCTTCCTCGGAAGGTTTCTGCCCCTTTATTTTGGTCAGTTGCTTGATCTGTCTTGTCTTGCTTCTTTATATGATTTGATATTGTCTGCTGTCTCTGAGACAGTAAGGTGTTACTTTATTTACTGATTGATGGTATATTTGTTTTATTTGTCCCTTTTTTTGTTTTGATGTATCTGGTGGTCACTAGTCTGGTGGTATAGGAGGGCTCACCACCTGTCTCCAGGTGTGCAGAGCAGTGGCTGGCAGTGAACACAGGTCTCTGTTCACTAGTCATGTGGGGCAGCTGAGGGGAGACTAGGTGAGTGTTGGCTACTGCCTGTCATTGGTCCAGCAGTGTGGGAGTGGGAGATGGCACTTGCCAGGTGGTCAAGGTGGCAGGTATAGTGGGTGTGGTAGGTGAGGGTGAGTGTGGAAGTGCATTCTATGTCACTTGCCTGGTCAGTGGTTGGGTGGTGGGCCAGCAGGGGTGAAGAAATGCACACTCCACTGCTCACCAGGTCGGTGGGCTGGAGTGGGTGGTGGGCTAGTAGGCACGTGTGAGTGCGTTCTCTGCCATTTGCCAGTTCAGCAGGCAGGGGTATGTGGCAGGCAAGTGGAAATGTGGGAGCGTGCTTACTACAGCTCATTGGGTGGGCAGGGTGGGGTAGCAGAAAATTATCATCAGTTAAATATATATAATTATAATAGTCATTTTTTGTGTGTGTGCAATTGATAGAAATCCAGGCCTAACTAGCTTACTCTGAAAAGACAAATTTATCAGCTCATAAACCTGAACATGGGAAAGAAGAGCTCATGTCAGAAAGAATAGGATCCAAGGACTTAATCATCGTTAGGGCTTTATCCAAATTCTGTGACTTTTTGTGTGTTGGCTTCATTCTCTCCTGTTGCAGCTGGGCTTTCTCCATACGAAAGAGAAGAGGGCATTGACATCGTATTATGGTTCCCAGGCACGTGGGGGTGGCAGAAGTACAGGGTTTCCTGATGCTAATGATCAGGAGGGTGGGGAGAGGAGAAGTGTGCTCCTCTGGTCACCAGATGTGGGTGCCTGGCCACTTCCAGTTAACCGCAGCCAGCAACTGGGTCCTGACCCCAACCGAGTGTGAAGAAGGAGGGTTGCCCTGAGTCTAGTCGTGTGGGGAACCACCTGCTGACACTCTATGGCTCTATTGTTTCATGTGCACCACCCACCCAAATAGTTCAGGACTGCTGCTGTTGAGTAGAGCTGTCTTTGAATCTTGGTTCCCTCCCTACTTTGTGGACACCAGGATTCCTTGAGCCCTTGCCCTCCTTCCTGTACTTTCCCTTGTTAGGTATGGATCATGTTCTGCTCACCTTGCTTTATTCTGGATATGTCTACAGTTTATCTGTTATTGGGAATCCTGTGAAGTTGCCTTCCTGTGCTGCTCACCTGGGATTGCTACTAGCTTTGTCTCAATATAGCCAAGCTGTGCCAGGGCAGCTGGCAGGGCACCTCTGCTTTTTTCCACTCCTCATTGGCTTTTTTTCATTGGCTACCTCCTCTCAGTTTCTTCTTCCAGTCAGTGTTTGATCCAATTTTATCCTTCCTTTTGATGTTCAGGTTTCCAGGATTGTCATCTGCATCTATTTCACTTGGTTTCTCCGGTCTTTGTTATACAGGGACGGCATGATGTAGCTGACTAAGCTGCCATCTTGGCTCCTCCCCAGCTGCATAGTCTTTGGTCTTAATAAATAACTAGTATATATTGTGAAGGTTCAAGGGCACCATTAAAGTTTTTTAAAGGAGAGTGATATTTCTGTGTTTTGAGAGTTCAAAAGAAGTAATTGAGCTTCCTCTCCCCATCCTCCTTCCTTTTTTAATTTCCTTCCTTTCTTTTCTCCTCTTTTCCTTTCTCTTCCCTTCCTGAACAACTTAGTCTTACTGTCTATGCCTAACTTGAGCAGAGCACATTAGGCATCTGTGCCTTGGGGAAAGGCAGCTGGCTCAGGGCAGGGTTATTGGAACTTAATCAGGTAAGAAAACATCCACATAGAAAGATACTCTACGTAAGGAGCCAGAGCAGATCAGGGTGAAGAGACTATTGTAGAAGAAATAAATAAAACACACCCTTGTTTCTCTTGCTAAAACTTGTGTCTTTTTTTTTTTTTAAACTCTCTTTTTCCCTCTTTTAAGCCCCATTTTTTGCTACCTCTCCCTTGAAACCTTGAAAAATAGTAGTGCTTGCAAAAAACAGCTCTTGAAAAAATAGTTCTGACAGTTACCAGGGGGGAACTGCAGCAATGGTCCCAAGCAAGAGGCATGAAAAAGCAGAACAGTCGCCAACCATTTCAGCTGAAGTTTTCAGCAGTTAAAGAGGATGACAACTTCAGCCTGGGCCAGACCACAAGGACACATCATGTACACTTCTCCTGGTACATAAAATTCCAATTCTGCTTCAGTTAGGGGACTTACCTGATCTTCAGGAGCCCCCTGATGTACCTTAGCTGAATACAGCCTGTAGCCTCTATTTGAGTCACTTAAACCTTTTTTTTTCCCCCTTGACATTATTCACCTGTGACCCAGGTAGGCTATCAGAGCCTGAGAGGTGTATGTCCACAGCATCATGTGGGGAATTAGAACTTGAATTGGGTGCAGAGGGCATTCAGGCAGGACCCAGAGTTAGGGATCTACTTTGTGATTAAGAAATTCTGGAAGCTGTGAAGGGAAGGGATTTTTCTATATCTGAACAGTACCTAGAACATAAAAAAAAAAAGTAGACAGAAAATAAGCATTTGTTTAAAGAATAAATGAATGAGTATAGTCTCTGAAATATGGTTAAGAATATAAACATGAGAGAATATTTTTCATTGTTTTTAAGCAAAGGGGAAACATTTTTCTTTTATTAACCCATGAAGTTGTTGGAGATTTGGTTGCTTGATGAGAGAGTTTTGCTGTTTTATGAATGTTAATCCTAGGTATCCAAAATCCCACTCTAAAGAAATACTTAGCACCACAACAATAAGACAAAAGCCCATGTAAAGTAAACATTCCTAAGGCCTTCAGAGGTTAAGTAGGAGTCTGGAAATAATTATTGTATTGCTAAAAAATAAATAACATATGGAAAACTGTAAGTGGGGGGCGGGAGGAGAATTTCCTCTTTTAACCAGGAATTTTTTCTTTAAGAATTCTATTGACAAAGTAATACGTGACCAAAATATCCTAAAAGGTAAAATGAAAATATAATTATTGTTTCATATTTAATATTACCATTGTGATGGCTCACTTTTTATTATTTAAAATTGTTCACTGTATATTAAATGGTGCTACTTAATATTGTTATATGTTCCACTTTTCATTATTTAAAATCATTCACTTGTGTATGAAATGATGATATTTAATATTACTTTATGTTCTATGTTTTATTTTTAAATTTTTTTCATATAGTATATTAAGTGACTTATTCTGTAGAAAAATCTAGATTAGTTTATGCATGTGATCTATTACTCCTAGTTTTGTAAGAAAAAAAAATAACAACTGGATTTACTCTATAGTCTCATTTTGTTTTCTGTCTCTCGCTTTTATTATCTTCTAAGCTTCTTGAAGAAGTTGTCTAGACTATCACCACTTCCTCTCTTCTCCCTCCTCCCACAGCAGTCTGGCTTCTGTCCCTACCACCCCACTGAACCTGCTTTCACCCAGAAACTCTTCTCCTGGTCGTTAAATCAGAGGACAGATTTTTAGGTCTTAGCTTGCTTGATTGTTAAAAGCATTTAGCACTACTGACCCCTTCTTGAAACTCTCTACCCACTTGATTTCCCTCATGCTACTTTCTTCCAAATTTCCTCCTAATTATTTAGCCATTTCTTTTCAATCTCTTGCTCTTTCTTCCTCCATTAGCTTTCACAATTGTTTATGTTACAATGTATCCATCCAGTTGCCCAAATCAGAACACTGGGCTTCATCCTTGACCCCTCTCTTTCCTTCGGCTCTCATACTCAACCAATATTACATATATCTTCACTCTCTGTCCTCATATCCTTTTTCACTGCTGCCACCTTAGTAAAAGCCTTCATTATCTCTCACCAAGTGATTGTAAGAGCCTCCTAATTAGTCTCTCTCTTTCCAGCTAGACTCCCTACATTCCATCCTTCATAATTGCCACCAGCATGATAGTATCATATCACTCCCTTTTAAAAATCTTTCACTGGTTTACCATTAATTGCAAGATAAAGCCCAAGCTCTTTGAAATGGCTGGCATGACAGATCCCCCCCGCCACCTTTTTTTTTTTTTAAATCTAGACATGGCCTGTCTCTTTCGAGTCGCAAACAACACTTTGGTATCAAATCACTTCTAGTTCCCTACATTCATCTTGCTTTTCTATGCGCCTATGCATTTGCACAGGCCATTTCATGTTAGGTAATGCTTTTGCCTTGTTAACTGGAAACTCTTATTCATGCTACACTGTTCCCCAATTGTCTGTCTTTTCAACTCACTCTACATACTCTCTACCCCCACAGCTTTTATATATACAGTGCAAAATTCTCTCTTGAACTTTAGAATTCTCTATATCCAACTGCTTATTGAATATCAATGAATGCTTCACATGCCTAAAATTTGGTCACCATCTTTCTCCCCAAACTTACTCCTGTCTTTAGTATTCACATAAATAGCACCATCTAACTGTCTTCTGCAGAAAACTAGAACCCTCCCTTGTTTTCTCTTTTTCATCACTTCTCCCCATATTCATTTACTATTTTTTTATCCAGTATTGTTGATTCTACTATCAATAAATAATTCAAAATGATTCCTTCTGCATTTTCACTGCTGGTGCTCTCACTGTTCTTAACCATGCAATATCTTAATCCAGTTCCCCCTGCCTCCATTATCATTCAGCTACCTCAATCTATCATCTTATATCCTGCTGACAGAGTCACATTTTCAAACTAAAAATTGAATGTATCTTACCCCTGCTCAAAATATTTCAGTGGCTCCCATCATCAACAAATAGCATCTGGCTTCATTTGCATGATCTCCAAGAGTTTCCTCACAAGTCCTGTGACTTACTTAATGGCCGCTATCACAAAGATAGGAATACTGTACCTTTGTTTCTCTGCTTCAGAATCCCATATGCATAAATCAGGCTTTAGGGAGTTGTTGCCAAGTTGTTCGGTACCTTTTTTTTTTTTTTCTGTAAGAGAAGTGTTTAAGGGCATTAACTTAAAAAAAAAGTTGGAGTAGAAAAGAATAGAATTTGAAATAATTTAGATATAGAGGAAGAAAAGCTAGCAAATAGCTAGCAACTCTTCCTATGTAGTTATTCATAAGAGAAAAAAAAAAATCTAAGACCTCATAAAAATGGCTTGATAACTAAAGAGCTATTGATACATTTCTTTATGGGGGAAAAAAAAGGGAAACTTATTTGGAGTGTAATTTGAAAGTTGAAAAGGATGTGGGCTCTTTTTTTTTTTTTTCTGTTGATTGTAAATTATTCCCCTAAAGTTGTACAGCAGCTAAAAAAGAAAGAAGAAAAAGGCTAACTTAAAGGCCTGAATTTAAACAGTTAAGTTCATTCTTCTTCTGCATTACCCTGTCTTCACAGAACATCATTCAAGCAAATTGATATTTTTGAATCTTGGCGATACTCCAGGGACAACATGACCAGCAATGAGTTTTCTTCCAACAATCCAGGGAATGCAATGGGAGCTTAATCTGGGCTCAGTTAATTATATGGTTTTAAAGTACTCTGTTGGTGTTTTTTCCTCATGTATTTATTTTTAACATAAACGTATACACTCTACTGACTGTGGTGCAACCACAGTCATGCCCTCTAAACTCCATGACAGTGTTCTTCCTGCATTTATTTATTCAACAGTCAAAAAATATTTATTGGACACCTGAATAAGGCAGACTTGATTCCTTCCTTTATGGAGCTTACAGTCTAATAAGTATCGGCACTTATTCTGTGTCATGCGTTGTGTTAAGTGTTCTACTTGCATCATCTCATTTAAACCTTTAACCTCACCATAATTAACTCTTATTGTTATTCTTTTATAGGCAAGACAATGGAAGCTTAAAGAGAAGAGTAAGTTTCCCAAGTTCACACTCCTCATGAGCAGCGAAGTTGGTACTTAAACCAAGGTAATATATCCTCAGAGCCTGTTTCTTGTAACCACAAAGATAAAGGTCAAAAATCTCTAGCATGGCCTGAAAGACTGACCATTAACTCCTGCCATTGCCTGCATCCTAGTCTCCAACCCCTTACATTTTATCAACTGGGAATCCCCTGGACTAAATCTTGTGAACACCATGTTGTTGCCTCTTTTTTTTTTTTTTAAGTTGATTCCTTTCAGGTCATTGAGAACAACTGCCTGTTGCTAAAGTACAAACAATTGCTTTTGTCCAAAAACAATCAAATTAAGGACAGTACTCCAGGGTCCAAATTCATAGTTTGTCTTGAGCAAGTAACTTCTACTTATGTTTGAATGTTTTCAGAAAACAGTGCTCATACATTAAGTATGACCTCAGTAAATTAAAGCAAATCTTAAAATGGGTGGATGTGAAAATCATTTTTGTAGAGACAGAATTACAGTTTGCAAAAATATGAAGGAACTGAGAGCTCAATGGGCGGTATGTTCTCCTGTATCTGTGCATACACATGGTTTTAAAGAAGCACTTTTAAACTACCTTCCTTCTTGAAACAAAATGAAGAGGTTGAACCAGTTATCTGAAGTGCCTTTTTTCCTATCCACTTAAACATGCGTTTGAGAATGCATTAAAAAGTGATTATTACTTACTATGATTTTTATGATTTAGGCCTAGTCTAGCTTTCAGTGATTACTTAGAAGATCGTGCTGAGTGGGCATGGATTTGGATTTAGCAGCTATGTGAGTCAGATAAACTTTACAGAGAATGAAACTCCAAATACAACATCTGATCCCACCCCTTGCAAATTCTGACTTATTGTCAGTTGGCGGTGCAATCCTGGGATGAAGAGTATGAGTGTAGTTAATGCTCCGTAAGCCAAACAACCAAAACCTGTTGCCATCCATTTGATTCCAACTCAGAGCGACCTTATAGGACAGAGTAGAACTGTCCTATTTAGTTTCCAGGGAGTGGCTGGTGAATTCGAACCGCAGACCTTTTGGTTAACAGCAAGTTCTTTTACCACTCTGCCACCAGGGCCCCTATTAATGATCTTTCTTACCTGCATTCTTCACATCCTTCATTTCATAAATCTCTATTTGTTCCTGTTCATATATCTACTTTTGCAATGAATAATTCTTTCAATTTCAATTATTCTAAACTTCTTTCTTTCTCTCCAGCAAACCTGGCCACATATGTTATCTTGTTGCCATCCCAGTGAGTTGTTCCTAAGGAGATGAGGACGCGTAGACAATCAGTAAGTTGACATATCACTTTGCACTCTAAAAATGTTATGAACAAAAAGTAAATTTAGATATAAAGCTGTGTCATAACTAAGGCATTCGTGTTAAGATTCTACTGTATTTGAAAGAGAAATTTACTTGCAACGGAGCCTCAACCAATACTGGAAAGGCAGGCAAAATTTTCCTATGGAAAAATTTTATTCTTTATTGAAGATTTCCTTTTTATAATTACTAAAACCCCAAAGCAATAGTAAAATATTTTAATGACACTTTTGTTGCAATTTCCTTGAAATTTATATGTATATTACTCTGGGTTACTGCCTTACAAAAAATATAGCTAATATTTAGTTTTAGTTGCCATCGTTTCAAGAGCTGATTTCAGAGAAAAAGCTTTGAAATAAATAAAGGCTAAAAATTGAAGAAATGGAAAGTGTTGCAGCTAAGATTTATTTTTCTGTAAAAAAAAAAAAGTAGAAGACATTAAATCGTTATAAGCTGTAACATCGTCTCACCATATATTTAGTGAAGTCGGGTTTCCCCTGATGCTTTTTTATTTCTTGATTCAGGGAGAAGGAAACAAAATACTTACGTTCTTTTAAATTGTTTTAATCTCCTGCATGAAAACTATAATGTGGTGGTCTGGTTATATTTTTAATTTCTCTTGATTTTCACCTATGTTAGTTACCTTAAGGAAATAAGTAAAGAAGTGAAACTTCTTTCTGGACCTGTGCACATTCACTCAAATCTAACTTATTATTAAACCGTATTTAAATAATATCCTACTTACACTTGGAATGCAAATAACCACTTAAAAATACATGTTATCCTCCTTCATACAAAGACACTGGCATTTTGTTTCTCCTTATTTTCACAAATACAGACTTAATATATTTCTAAAAATAGCAAATATCAAAGATATTTCCGTTAGCTTTCCTATATTTTTCTTTCTTTGTTTTTTTGCAGGTCAGGCTAATTTGAGGCTAAAAAAAGTAGTAAAGTTTCTTTTAAATGTTAACATATTCTTTGTACATCCTAAACTTATTCATGCACTGCCAAAAATGACATTGCATGGGGAGAAAACAAAATGTTATACTTGAACATGAGTGCACAATACTTGTTTGGATTCTATTAGAATAGCAATAAATGTGCTTATAAATATCAATTATGGTTGAGTATGTGATTTTAATAACTAGATGTCCAATAAAAACTGAACACTTGAAAAGATAAAATAATACATTGTGGCCAAATTTGAATGGGTTTGTGTTTGAAAATGGACAAAATAAGAGTGTTTTACTCTCTGCCATAGCTCTTTATCTGACAAAAGTTCATCTAATGCTTACAGCCTCTCTAAGAGGTAGGTATTATTATTACCTCGATTTTACAAGTGAGTTTTAAAATGAGGTTCTAAGAAGTTAGGTAACTTGTCCACAGTTATGCAGCTAGCAAGTAGTGGAACTAGGATTTACAATCATGTAGTTTGCCTCCGGCTCCAGGAGATGATGGAATATCAATTGAGATGTTTCAACAAACAGATGCAGCGCTGGAGGTGCTCACTCGTCTACGCCAAGAAATATGGAAGACAGCTTCCTGGACAACTGACTGGAAGAGATGCATATTTATGCCTATTCCCAAGAAACGTGATCCAACCGGATGTGGAAATTAGAGAACAATATCATTAATATCACACGCAAGCAAAATTTTGCTGAAGATCATTCAAAAATGGCTGCAGCCGTATATCAACAGGGAACTGCCAGAAATTCAGGCCAGTTTCAGAAGAGGACGTGGAATCAGGGATATCATTGCTGAAGTCAGATGGATCCTGGCTGAAAGCGGAGAATATCAGAAGGATGTTTACCTGTGTTTTATTGGCTATGCAAAGGCATTCGACTGTGTGGATCATAACAAACTATGGATAACACTGCAAAGAATGGGAATTCCAGAACACTTAATTGTGCTCATGAGGAACCTTTACATAGATCAAGAGGCAGTTGTTCGAACAGAACAAGGGGTTACTGATTGGCTTAAAGTCAGGAAAGGTGTGCGTCAGGGTTGTATTCTTTCACCATACCTATTTAATCTATATGCTGAAAAAATAATACGAGAAGCTGGACTATATGAAGAAGAATGGGGCATCAGGATTGGAGGAAGACTCATTAACAACCTGTGTTATGCAGATGACACAACATTGCTTGCTGAAAGTGAAGAGGACTACTAATGAAGATCAAAGACCACAGCCTTCAATATGGACTGCACCTCAACATAAAGAAAACATAAACCCTCACAACTGGACCAATGAGCAACATCATGATAAATAGAGAAAAGATTGAAGTTGTCAAGGATTTCATTTTACTTGGATCCACAATCAACAACCATGGAAGCAGCAGTCAAGAAATCAAAAGACGCATTGCATTGGGCAAATCTGCTGCAAAGGACCTCTTCAAAGTGTTGAAGAGCAAAGATGTCACCCTGAAGACTAAGGTGTGCCTGACCCAAGCCATGGTATTTTCAATCACATCATATGTATGCGAAAGCTGGACAATGAATAAGGAAGACAGAAGAAGAGTTGATGCCTTTGAATTGTGGTGTTGGTGAAGAATATTGAATATACCACGGACTGCCAAAAGAACGAACAAATCTGTCTTGAAAGAAGTGCAACCAGAATGCTCCTTAGAGGCGAGGATGGTGAGACTGCGTCTTACATACTTTGGACATGTTGTCAGGAGGAATGAGTCCCTATAGAAGGATATCATGCTTGGCAGAGTACAGGGTCAGTGGAAAAGAGGAAGACCCTCAATGAGGTGGATTGTCACAGTGGCTGCAACAATGAGCTCAAGCATAAAAATGATTGTGAGGATGGCACAGGACTGGGCAGTGTTTTGTTCTGTTGTGCATAGGGTCGCTATAAGTTGGAACCGACTCGACGGCACCTAACAACAACAACAACAGTTTACCCCCAAGTCCTACATTCTACACTATTTATATTTGTTTTCTCTATTTGCCTCATCCCAACTCAATCCTACCATCCAATCCATCAACAAGTCTTGATTCTACCTCCAAAATAGATCCTACATCCATGCATTTTTCATCATCTTCATTGCTGCCACCTAAATCAAAGGTACTTTCATCTCTTGCGTACATCATATAATAATGGCCTAGTAAGTGGTCATTGCTTCCTTCTGCCCTTGGCCTCCTGAGACAGAGAAAACTTGTTGCTCATCTAATATCCAGTCTCCTCTTTTCCTTCTAAATGAATTGCAATTCTGATCAAGGCAGCAATGTGTCTAGTTCAAAACTAAAAACTAACCTTCTTTGCACGCAATGTTGGCCATAGACACAATACTTGCCAAAGAGTTGTAAGTAGAAATTTTTAGGTGAGATTTCTGGAAAATTTGCTTAAATTGGAACTGATTCAACTAGCAGAAGTCTTTTCTGTGCTTTGGGCTGCCTTATTCTTTTGGCTTAAATTGAAGAAAGGCCTCATATCTGAAGCAGCTGCTGACTATGAAGAATACCAAAGAAATTGCAGAGACAGCTTTATCAGTTCAGACTGCCTACTTGTAGACTTTGTGTTATGTGAAAAAGAAAAGAAAAAAAAATCTTTTATCTAAGCTACTCAGTTGGGTTTTTATTACATGCAGCCCAACCCAGTGCTCAACTGACACCCTCAATAATTCACTGTACATAGCAACCCGAGTGATCTCTTAAATGTGCTTTAGATCATATCACTCTCCTACTGCAGTATGGATTCTCATCACACTGAGAAAGAAATCAAAATTCTCTCAGACTTATAAAGCCCAGTGTAAACTGGATTTTGCCCGTCTCTCTTAGCTCATCTATTATCTATCTGTTCATTGTCTCCAGCCATCCAGACTTTCAGCTTGGATCCCTTCAAGGCCTTCGTACTACTTTCTACTCAAAAGACTTGATTCTTTTCCTTCTCCACTTGGCTGGGTCCTTCTTGTCACTGAGATCTTAACCTCTTGTTACCTCTTCAGAGATGCCTTCGCTAACATCCTAAAGTAGCCACCAGCAATTCACTACCACAATATCATAGCTTAATTCTTTGTTGTGCTTATTACTATCTTATATTTTTCTTGTTTATTATTTCATTGAGTTGTATTGTCTACTCTACCTCCAACAAAGTATAAAGTTCATTAAAGCAGGCATCTTGTCTGGCTATTCTGCCTTGTCTATTTTTTTCTTTATTTTTCTGGCACCTAAATAGTGCCTGGCACATAATTAAAACTCAATAAATATTTGACACACAAATTAATATACAATAAACATTATCCTGTTGTTTAAAAAAAGAAAAAAACCTGTTGCCATCAAGTTGATTCCAACTCATAGCGACCCTATAGGACAGAGTAGAACTGCCCCATAGGGTTTCCAAGGAGAGGCTGGTGGATTCGAACTGCCAACCTTTTTGTTAGCAGCCAAGCTCTTAACCACTAGGTGCTGTCAAGTTGGTTTTTGACTCATAGCAGCCCCATGTGACAGAATAGAACTGCCTCACAGGGTTTTCTAGGCTATAATTTTTATGGGAGCAGATCACCAGGTCTTTCTCCCACAGTACCTCGTTGTTGTACAATAAGGCTCCTTAACTTATCCTAGAATATATAAAACATTGTATTCAAATCCTTTATATTTATCTTATGCAGTTTATAAATTTGAGCTATTAAAATTAATTCAGCTTTAAAAATCAATCCACACACAGACCTTATACCTTGCACAAAAATTAACTCAGAGTGAATTATAGAACACAAAACTATACAACTTTTAGAAGATAACAGGAGAAAATCTAGGTATCTTGACTTTTTAGACACAACACCAAAAGCACAATCCAGAAAATAAAACTTGGTAAATTGGACTTCATTAAAATTAAAAAACTACTGCTCTGCAAAAGACACTGTTAAGAAAATGAAAAGATAAGCCACAGAATGAGAGGAAAATTTTGTACAACACATGTCTCATAACTGATAAATGAATTGTTTCCAAAACACACAAAGAACTCTAAAAACTTAATGAGAAAACAAATAATCCAATTTAAAAAATGGTCAAAAGATTTGAGATGACACCTACCAAAGGAGATATACAGATTGCAGACAAGCATATCAAAAGATGTTCAACATCATGGGTCATTAGAGAATTGCAAATTTAACAACAGTAAGATACCACTATACACCTATTAGAATGGCTAAAATCCAGAACACTGACAACACCAAATGCTGACAAGGATGTGGAACAACAAGAACTCTCATTCACTGCTAGTAAATAATAAAAAAAAAAAAAAACACAGGTACAGCCATTTTGGAAGGCAGACTAGTAATTCCTTACAAAGCTTAATATAAGCTCCCCATATCATTTTACAGTCACATTTCTTGGTATTTACATAAATGAGTTGAAAACTTACATCCACACAAAAATCTGCATATGAATGTTTAGAGAGGTTTTACTCATAACTGCCAAAAATTGGAACCAACCAAGATATCCTTCAATAGGTGAATGGATAAACAAACTGTGATATGTCCACACAATAAAGTATCAGTATTTTTCAGTGATAAAAAGAAATAACCTACCAACCTACAAAAATACATGGAGAAGCCTTAAATGTACATTGCTAAGTGAAAGAACCCAGTCTGAAAAATCTACGTAGTGTATGATTCCAACTATTTGACATTCTGAAAGAGATAAAATTATACAGACAGTAAGAAGATCAGCGGTTACCAGGAGTTCAGGGGCAGGAAAGGAAGGATGCAAGAGTAGAGCACAAGACGTTTAAGGGCAGTAAATCTCTCTGCTTGATACAGTGATGGTGGATACGTGACACTATGCATTTGTCGAAACTTATAGAACCCTGTTGAAACTACAGATTTTAGTTAGTAATAATAAAAAATATATATATACTTCTTCTGTAAACCTAAAGCTGCTCTCAATAATAAATTCTATTAAAAACTTCTTCAACTTATTTTAGCATATAAGACTTGGTAAAGGAAGAGCTTTTTCAATTTAAATTGGGAAGGAAGGAGTTAAAGCAGCTCGCCTGTGACTTATTCCTTTCCATGGTAATATTCCTGAAGTAAGAATGAAGGCGGGTAACCCAGTCTCATCTCCTTGTAAACATGATAACTGGATTTCTAGGCAAATAGTCTGATAATATGTACTAGGAAGAGTTTCCTTATCTGTGGAAGTCTCTTAACAGATGCGCCTAGTTTATAATTGCTTATGGTATGAGGCATGGTTCCCTGAGAGAAATCATGTAATCTATACAAGTCTCTAGGGTATAAATTGGAGATTGTTTTGCAATCTAAGTGTTCCCCAATATGTACTATTTAGAAACCTCATGTATTATTCTGAGCCAAAGAACATGTGTCTGACCCAAGATGAACTGTAAAATAATACTGTTAAGACCTCTGATTGATATGAGTCTAATTTGATTCTCCAGTCCTTTATTTCAGCTCAAAAATTAAGCCAAAGCCCAAACAATGCCTAATAAAGATCAGAATCATTCTAGAATATTATTATATGATTAGGATTTATATGCATTCTCTAATTTAGCCTTCTCTACACGAATCCGCCAGGCGCTCCTTGGAAACTCTATGGGGCAGTTCTACTCCATCCTATAGGGTCGCTATGAGTCAGAATCGACTCGAGGGCACTAGGTTTTTTTTTTTTGGGGGGGGGTTACAGTCCTATAAGGTAGACATTATTATTTTCATTTTATAGAAGAGGAAACTGATGTTTAGAGAAGCTGTTAATATTAGAAGAATAAGCACTGTCTTTAAAACTATTAAGTCACTGAGAATGATAATGTGTCAGTTTACTGCCCATATCCCTTGCACTTACCAATTCAAGACATGATGGACTAACTCCCAATTGCCAACACCTGCACACCTTTGCCTAAGCTCTTTTTCTAGTGGCCAGAGACTGTTATGCATGTCTTGGAGCAGGCCAAAGTTCTAGAGAATTAAGGGCCCACTGGGAGCAATGCTCAACCAATGACTGGCAGGTGTTTACTTATAAATACCCTAGTTGCTTTTCTTCTCAAGAGTAATTACTTTGAGATCTGATTTACTCAGAGGAATCAAGCTTCAATTATCCACAGTGGTAAATTGCTAGATAACAAACCAAACCCTTTATTATCTGCCTTTCCTGTCTGTCTCACTTTCCAGTCCTTGCACGTTTCCTAGAATCACTCCCAACTAAGCTACTTGCATTCAAATCCTTGTCTCAGGAAACCCAAACCAAGACATGCATTCCTATATTCTTATTCCACAGAATAAGATCTAAGCAATCCCAACATGAAAATATATATCAATGCTTTACTGATACAGTAATAACATATTTCATTTATATAGTACATTATACTTTTTAAAGCAGTCTATGTATTTTGTCTCATGAGATATTCACACAAAACTTATCAAGCAACAGGGTATATCTTATCCCTAATTTGAGAGATATTAAACATGTGCAAATAATTAGAATTTCCAAAGCAGGTAGCAATAGTCATTTACTGTATTAGTTTCCTATTGCTGCTGTAACAAGTTACCACAGACTCAATGGCTTAAAACAATACAAAATTATTATCTTAAAGTTCTGGAGGTAAGAAGTTCAAAATAGATCTTAGGAGCCAAAACCAACATGTCAGCAGAGCTACATTCCTTCTGGAGGCTGCAATGGAAGATGTGTTTCCTTGCTTTTTCCACTTTCTAGAGGTTGCCCACATTTCTTGGCTCATGGCCCCTCCTCCCATCTTCAAAGCACATTACTCCAACCTCTGCTTCCATTGACACACCGCTCTCTGACTTTGATTCTCTTGCCTCCTTCTTATTAGAACACATTGGGCCCACCTGGATAGTCCAGAATAGTCTTACCATCTCAAGATCATTAATTTACTCATATCTACAAAGTTCCTTTTGCTATGTAAGGTAAAATATTCACAGATTAACAGGGAACTAGTATTTGGATATCATGGGGGTAGGGAGCATTATTCTGTCTACCACATTTATTACATAATTTTATAGGAGTCATTTCAGAGACCAGAAGCCTTATTTGAAGTATGACATCATACTTTTATGTGAATAATTGATATTGTCTTATTTTTTTATCATTGTATATTTTTAAAAGGACAAAAAGACTCATTATCAAAATTAGAACAAAGCAGCCTTGAAATCCCTCATCACATTAATTGATTACATACCTAATTATACATTGTTTTACTTCCCTTGATTTAGTTTTTTAATTTATTCTTTCTAAAAATCTTTATTTTTCTCTGATCTAACAAAAAACATTACCTTCACAATAACTCAATACTCAGTTAGCTATATGTCATCAATTGGTATTGTAGAATTTTCACTCTTTTAGCATTCTTCCAATTATATTTTACTTTTCTCATTAATCTTGAACCCCTAAATATATGAAATCTGGCACTCTAAGTTATTGTTATTCTCACATCTGCCTTTTGTTCTTCTCATTATCCTACCAAAGCCAGCTGCCTGTAGTAGCTCTGCTCAATAGAGAATGTGAGCTACAAATGGAAACCACATGTTATTAAAAATTTTCTAGTAGCCATATTAAAAAAAGGAAAAATAAACATATAAAATTAATTTTAATAGCATTTTATTTGACCTAGTATATTTAAAATATTTTCTCAATATTGAAATTATTAACAAGATATTTTACATTGTTTTTCACTAAGTCTTCAAACTCTGGTGTGTATTTCACACTTACAGTACATCTCAATTTGGACCAACCACATTTCAAGTGCTTAATAGCCACATGTGGCTTGTGGCTACTGTGTTGGATGGCACAGGTCTATAGTGTATCTTCAATTCTCACAGAAAGCAAACATAAAAAGCAAAAGTATACGGCACCTAACATTTCTGTAGCCTATATAATTTGTCACAGAGGACTTCCCTATCTATTTGGTCTCTGTTTCAGAGATGAAATCACTGAGGCCAGAGATTAAGAGAATTTCCCAACATTTATGTGGCTAGTAACTGGCATGACCCACCCAGGCAGGGCCACTATGTTGCTAAGTCTGTGAAATACCTGTTGCTGTTGGATACTACCAAGTTGATTCTCAACTCATAGCAACCCCATGTGTCAGAGTAGAACTGCCCCATAGGGTTTTTTAGGCTGCAGTCTTTACAGGAGCAGATTGCCAGGTCTTTCTCCTGCAGGGTTGCTGGGTTGGTTTGAACAGCCAAGTGCCTAACTGTTGTACCACTAGGCCTCCCTTTGTGAAGCACCACTCACATTGTGCTCTATGTGGGTGGCACCTTCTGGAGCATAATTCCAGATATGATTCTATGTACAGGCTCAATTTCTAACCAACTTTTCTGAGCCAAAACTCAAGACATATGGAAGTATCTCTGGAAGTAGGTAAAAATCATACATACGGCCAATTCCATTCTTCCAAAATTTGACACTTTTGTGTTTAATATAGTCTAGTTCAAATTTTCTGTCATTGTCAGATTCTCTTTCACTCAAAATCATCTCTGTAACAGATATTACCTAATTATTTCATTATTAGATACTAATGACAGGCAATTCACCCTATGTTATTGATAATGTACCACATCAATTACTGCCCCATTGGGTTCATGCACTTCGAGCTCTGGGGGCTCAGTTCTGTCTTGTCAATGTGTTTGCAATATGAGTGGTCTAGTTATCCAGGCACTTTCACCAGTTCAGATTGAGATAAGTTTGCAGATATTATTGCACTTTAGGCAAAGCACCAAAGTTTTGCATCTTTGAGGTAAATATCTGGCACTACTGGTTTAATAGTTTTTACATGTGAAATGTCCCCAAACAAAACTTCTAAAAAAAAAGAAATACAACTAAAATGTTTATACATAGCATATAGCTTCACGAGTCACATTAGTTTCAGTGAATGGAAGGCTAAGTTTTATCTTTTCAAGGATGTTTCTTATGTTCACAAAGGCAAGCCCTTGCAAAGCCAAAACCTTAAGACTCATCTTGTTTTCCTTAAGGGAAGGATCATATGCTCTGAGAGAAAGGAACTTGTATGTTTTTAGTTTGCAGATTAATTGATATGAAAGTCTTACGTGCTTATCTTTATGTTGCAACCCTATAGGGCAGAGTAGAACTGCCCCATGGGGTTTCCGAGGAGTGACTGGTAGATTCAAACTGCCAACCTTTTGGTTAGCAGCCGTAGTTCTTAACCACTGCACCACCAGGGCTCCATCTTTATATTAAATCACACTTACTCAAATTCCTAACAAATGATCTTTATTAAAAAATATTTGGAGAGTGACCCATGTAATTCCAACACAAAGCAGCACCTGAACATTTATTGAGTACCTACTTTGTATAATGGGAAATAATAGGTCTTGAAGACTCAAAGCAGTTAAAGATGGGTATTGCTTAAGCTCCCTAGTGCCCTAAAGAATTTCACTGATCTTTTGGACACACTTAGTACCTGCCCATTAGTAGCCTGTGAACAGATGGTTATTCAAATAATTCTTTAATTTACTTGTACACTCTCTTGCTATATTTGCTGTGTTCCCCCTGCACAAGAAAATAGAGGAAGGCTGGACAGAAATGTTCTATAAGATAGGGTTAAGGTGAAAAATGGGGAGGGAGAGCTACAAAACATGAGTCCATCTCTGTAAGGAAATACCATCAAAATTTTGCAAGATAAAATAAGATTTGAATGAATTGTTAAACCTCTCTACATAATTAAGATCTTTGCCAATGTAGGCATGTAGGTTCCTTGCAATTTAAAATGACAAAGTAAAATGTAGCAGAATTAGATATTTTTATAAGAGCCAACTGGAAAGATATTACTTAGTTGATTTGACTTATTGTGTACACTAGAACATTTATCCTAATTGTTTAGTTTCACCTAGTTTAGTAGATGTCCTTTAATTCAGATATTATGTGGAAACTTAAGGCTTTGTTAAGAACGATGAAACCAGGACTCTGAAATGAGATATCTATGCATGTCTGTTTGAGTTTCCTGTCCCTAAATCCAAAGCCCTCCTTGTACATTCTCTGAATGTTTTTTTTCTTCATTATAGTGTTCTACTTCTGTTTCTGCATTTGCTGCCTTAATTCCACTTTTCTGATTTTCAAGTAGCATATCCACTGGAGAAAAAGATCTTGTGAATTAACTAATTATCTGTACTAGCTATACTGAATATTTGGTTGGTTCTCTTGAGAGGAGCCACATCACATAAATCATAGCAATTCCGTCATCTTCTTGACTCCCCTGTCATGCTCTACTGCCTCCCAGAACCTTGGGAACCAAAGGCAAGTCCCCTCGGAAATTTATCTCCGAAATTTTACTGAATAATATGCAGATGGTGTGTGTGTGTGTGCGCGCATGTTTGTACCCTAGGGTCTGAAGAAAACTTTTATTTTCTCCATACTAAAGAAATCATGGAAATTATGACCAAGAAAGTGACTTCTTTATAGTAAGATCTGTGGCATTTCTCTTCATTCAGTTTCTTCCAATTTTCTATTCCCCATGTTGTTCCATTCTAGGTGAGTCTGTGTTTAGGTAGTAGAGTACTTTTATCAGGGTCTTCGTGACTATGTGAAGATTATTCTGTCTCTGTGAATAAAATTTCTCAAAAATCACATAACATATTTTAGAAAATAAGACTTTGCTTCTCTCCAATATGTTGAAAAAATGTTGACAGCTGCTTTACATGTTACCAAGGGAAAGATTCAGTCAGCTTGCTCTGCCCTATGGCTCTCTCTAAATCCTAGCTCTTGTATGTGACTGTAATCTCAAACATGACCCGGAGCCTCTCCCATACTATAGCTAAGGGAAGATAACATTTGCTCTCTTTTGTTGACAGGGGCCATAGCCGAAAATAGATTTCTTCCATTGTGGTGCCAATAACTTTCTTCACAACACCATTAAGCATCTCCTGACAGTAGGTGTTCAGATATACTACTCTCTAACTACTTTATGCCTTGATCACGTAGTTTCCCCTAATTTATAACAGTTTGTATGTTTAATCCCATTCAATATAAGGTTCAAAATTCAATGTGAATGAAATATAGCTTTTATATAGGCATACTATAACCTGCATTGTAACTAGCTTTATCCGTGATGGAGATTAAATGTAATTTTAAAGGAAAAAAGAATTCCACTGTACTGGAGTCTATGGCTAAATTCAATGACCTGAAATTCATAATTTATGGTAACCCCCCCAATGAATCAAAGTTTAAATTTATTCTACAACAGAGAGTAAATCTTTGAATTGGTCAGATTAACATTCTTAAAGCTTCAGAAGAACGATCTTTTAAAGCCTCACTTGAGCAAATTCAAAGAATAAAATTGACAGCTACAATATTTTTTATGTTCATGTATTCTTCTTTGACTTTATTCAAACCCCTGGCAGTCACAGACATTTTTTACTCATCTTTTAAACCTCATACCCAGCATAATGCCTTACATTTACTGAGCTACCAGTAACAAAGTACTGAATAAATTAATGTAACAGTTTCTTTTTTTTTTTTTTATCGTGGGCTTGAGAAGAAAGGGAAAGATCCCTTCTCTTTGTTAATGGACTTGATACTGTGAAATGAATCCATAAGCAAAATCACATCGTGGTAAAGTAAATATCTATCCTCTTATTGGGTCCAGCATTTGGCAAATGTTGATTCCTCTAAGGGACATGAACCTTGAGGGGTCCCAATGTTACCTTTCAATTCTAATTTTGTGGTTTTAATGGTAAGAAAAAAACAAAGTAATAGGCTGTCTATAGCAGAACGGTATATGTGGGTAGAGAAGTGTTAATGGCAGTGTAATTGGTAAACAGCAACTTTATTTGTCATAAACTAATCATTATGCTTAACCTCAACCAGTGCCTCCTTATGAAAATACCTTCATACAAAACAATGGTGTAGATAACAACACTAACAATTGCTTCTTAGATACTTGGAGAGACCCTCAAATAAAAATGAATACATTTCTATTACTCCTTTGTTCTACCAGAACCATAATTTACCTTTTCGGTAATGCATGTGATTAAACAAAAGGTAGCCAAACATTTAAAGTTTATTTTTTTTGTTTCTTATTTTATTTGAACAGGTTATTTTTTCCTCTCTCTCTCTTCATTGATTCCACAGCTTACTAAATTAGAATTACCATAATGGTAGGATGTGGTTGGTAGAGATATATGACTTCATCCATTATAATCACCAGCATGGCATTTCCCGAAACAAACTGGTACAAGACATCAGTGAAGCTGAGCCTCTCTTCTTGGAGCTGATGTTTTCATGCACGCCAATCTGAAATGCTGACTACATCACAACCTTGGCTGCCAATATTTAGCTTGTAAAACAAAACAGCAACAATAAAACTGCCATTTGATAGATATCTATGCATATATGTGTATAGAAAGGCATATGTGAAAGCATGCACTTAAGTGTATAGGTGTATCTGTAGGCATATATATATATGTGTTTGGGTATTGCATATATAGCCATATATATAATAAAGCACATAGGGGACACAGTTACGGAGACTTCCTAGACATATCCAAACAACTCACAGAATTGGCTTACTGGATTAAAAGGCTTAGGACCATAGTCTTGTGGAATAACTTAGTCAATTGGTATAACATAGTTCATAAAGTTAATATCTTACACCCTAGTTTGGTGAGTAGTGTCTGGGGTCTTAAAAGTTGCCAGTGGCCATGTAATATACAACTATTGGTCTCTACTCATCTGGAGCAGAACAGAATGAACGAAACCAAAGGCTCAAAGGAGAAACAAGTCCACAGGACTAATACTCCACACAAACCATGGCCTCTTCTAACCTGAGACTGGAAGATCAAGATGGTACCCGGTTGCCACTACTGACTGTTCTGACCAGGGACACAATAGAAGGTCCTGGATAGAATGGGAGAAAAATGTAGAACAAAATTCAAATTCCTAAAAAAGCAAGACCACTGGACAAATAAAGACTAGAAGAATCCCAAGACTATCATCCTAAGATACCCTTTGAACCTGGAACTGAAGTTATTCCTAAAGGCCACCTTTTAGCCAAATAGTAGATGGGTTTGTAAAATAAACAGTATCACCCATAAGTAATGTGTCCCATAAAAAATCAACTATATGAGACAAAACTGTCAACATTTACCCAAAAGCAAAGATGAAAAGGCAAGGAGGGGAAGGGAAGCTAGATCAATGGAAACAGAACAAACAGAATGGAAATAATGAGAATGCTGACACATTGTGAAAATTGTAACCAATGTCACAAAACGATTTGTATAAAAATTGTTAAATGGGAATCTAATTTGCTTTGTAAATTTTCACCTAAAACACAATAAAATCTACTTTAAAAACTGTTATTTGTGTTTTACGGAACCATGTAAAACTAAGAAAATAGAATATCCAAGGATTGGGTTTTTAAGTATTCCCAATTATCTCAATTTTTGTTCTGCTCTCATTATGACAAAGGGTTGGGTTTTTAAATATTCCCAATTATCTGAGTTTTTGTTCCGCTCTCATTAGGACAGCATCTCTGAGACTTTTTTTAAACCATGGTATACTTTACAAAGAGAAATAATTTGATATACTAACAGAAATCTGACCATGCATATCTGACTTTTTAATCACTTGTCTATAAGGTAGCATTCTTTAGATAATTTGCATATTATATTACTGGAGTAGTTTACAGTATATTACTCACCCATTGGAGCCCTGGTGGCTTAGTGGTAAAGAACCCACCTGCTAACCAAAAGGTCGGCTTTTCAAATGCACCCTGCTCCTTGGAAACCCTATGGGGCAGTTATACTCTGTTCTATAAGGTCACTATAACCTGGAACCAACTTAACAGCACCTAACAACAACAACTACCCATCCATTGCCATTGAGTTGGTTCTGACTCATAGCAACCCTATAGGACAGAGTAGAACTCCCCCATAGGGTTTCCAAGGAGCATGGTAGCTTTGAACTGCTGACCTTTTGGTTAACAACTGAGCTGTGTTGGATATATAGTACTATAAGATGTTTTAGAGAAATCAAACAAACAACTGAGTGCTGTCAATTCAAAATTGTCAAAATCTTCAGCTCTGGTGAAGTTTCCCAGTGTACTGGTCGAGCTTTCTTTAGACTTTTCTTCAGAATGCACAATACTGTACTGATGCAGCAAAGCACTTGAATAACCTTCAAATATTTGCTTGCTTGGGCATATGGTAAATAAAGTTATATGCTTTATCAGCATCTCCAAAAATATCTGTAGGACTTTTAGTAAGTGTTTTCGAAATATTAGCTTCCATGTTATAGTAGATTAAAGATGGATAGAAATTCTATACTCTTCTTCCCATTGAGAAAAACCAAAAACCCATTGCTCTGGAGCCAATTCTGACTCATAGTGACCCTACAGGACAGAGTAGGACTGTCCCATAGAGTTTCCAAGGAGAGCTGGTGGATTCAAACTGCTGACCTTTTGGTTAGCAGCCAGATGCTTAACCACTGCACCACCAAGGCTCACATTGAGATGGAGAGTCTAATTTTCCTCCCCTTGAATCTGAGATGGCCTTAGTAACTTCCTGGACCAATAGGATGCTACATTCTGGGACTTCTGAGTCTAGATACCAAGAAATATTGCAACTTCCTCAAGCTTCTTGAAACTCTCTCTCTCCTGGCTGCCATGTAAGAAATCTGACTAGTATAAGGTACCATGCTGGATAGGCCACAGATACGTGCTCCAGTTGACAGTCCCTGCAGATTCTTACCTTTCAGTCATCCCCCTCAAGTTACCAGAATTTGAATGAAGCCCTCTTGAACTCTCTAGACCAGCTCAATCACTAGCTGAATACCACCAAGTAACCTTAGTTAATACCATATGAACAGAAGAATCACCCAGCTGAGCCCCACACAAATTCCTGACTCACGAAATTGTGATATATTGAAATACTGGTTGTTTTAAGCTACGAGGTTTCAGGGTAATTTGTTAGCAGTGGTAGAAAAATTGGAACACACATATCTTGTATTCTCACTTATAGTCTTGTAAAATTGGTGGAATTTTATGGGAATAGTATAAAACTCTATTTTAATAAGTTTCTGTTGAAGAATATCATCGTTGTCTTTGTTTTTGTTAAGCATCCAACTTCTCTTTTTAAATGCAGTTCACACTTTCATTTGAGGAAGTCCAACATTAAGTACAGTCTCAGTAAAAGGTAGTTGCCTCCTGCTGCTAAAGGGTTAGATCCTTCTTCTAGTTCCCCTCAGTAGTCAGGGGATAGCACTTAATCCTTCAACTATTCTGGGACTTTGAATCTTGAGTTAGTAATATAAGGACATGACAGTATGTAAATTTTCTAAAACCTAAGTATAATCATATCATCCCCCTCCTAAATATCTTCTAAAAAATAAAGATCTTCTAGTCATCTCAAATTGGATTAAACTAAATTCTCAGTTTGGCAAAAAAAAAATGTTTTGATGATCTATTTTTGTTTACTTCTCCAATTTTATCTCTCAGTGTTTCCCAGAATCTACATGTAGTAATCATTCTAGAGAACCAACTGTCCTCCAGGAGTAAAGTGTTCATCCTCATCTCTTAAAAAAGCAAGTAAATATTATGTACGGAAAATTTATGTTAAATGTTTCAATTATTTGAAAGAAGGAGGAGGAAACAATTAGAGATTTTTTTCCTGAAAGAGAAGGCATTCGTACTAGTTATTATAGGATGTTTGGGGTTCAGCAGGCCAAAATGAGAGAATGGCATTTCTAACTTATTGAATATTTAAAGGAAAAGGATATAAACAGGGACGTGTATATAATTTTGAAAAGAAAAAGTAGTTGTGTGTTTGCCAGCTGTATTGGTTGTGTACAGTAAATTCTAAGAATATTATTGTTAATGGGTCAGTTTAATTAGGTTTCTTCTAGAAGCAATCACATGTAAATAGAATTCTAATAGTTTCCTTTAGTGTCCTCTCTTAGGGTTTCCTTCAAGAAATTCCAGAATAGATTTAGGACTGTTTAGTTAATCTCTAGAAAAGGAGTTCCCAGAGTTTTGGGATTTACCAACTAGCAAAATTTTTGAAGGAAGAAGAGGGCATCTTACTTTAAGGATATCGGCACCTATTTGGAGACATAAGAACATTTTTTTATTCCCATAATCTATTAAGGGAGTCTTGGTGGCACAGAGGTTATTGGCTGTTAACTGAAATGTCAGTGGTTTGAACCCATCAGCTGCTCTGAGGGAGAAAGATGTGGCAGTATGCTTTCATAAAGATTTACGGCCTTGGAAACCCTATGAAGCAGTTCTACTCTGTCCTGTGGGGCTGCTATGAGTCGGAATCAACTCGATGGCAATGGATATCACCTTTTGGCATCATAAATTTATAAGAGGAGTGAGATTTGAACAACAAAAAAATCATATTTTCAGAATAAATTTTTTTTTTATATTGAATCAATTTAGTTTTGTGAAAAATTAAGTAATGTGCTCTCTTAAACAATTAACTATATGAGACTAAATGGTCAACAGTTACCCAAAAACAAAGATGAGAAGCAAAGGAGGTGAGGTATTATGGATCGAATTGTGTCCTCCCAAAATATGTGTTGTAAATCCTAACCTCTATGCCTGTGGTTATAATCCCATTTGGGAATGGATTGTCTTTATTATGTTAATGACATAGGACTAGTGTAGGGTCAATCTCTTTCGAGACATAAAAGAGATTAAACAAGAGAGGAGAAGCACAGATGTGGGAATATACTGATACCAAGTCACATGAAGATCTTCAAGGAACCAAGAAGCAAACTGAAAAGAGAGAGAGAAAGCCATTTCCTAGGGTCAGTGCCCTGAATTCAAACTTCTAGCCTCTTAAACTATGAGAAAATAAATTTCTGTTTGTTAAAGCCATCTACTTGCAGTATTTCTGTTATAGTAGCACCAGATAACTAAGACAGAATTTGGTACCAGGAGTAGGGTGCTGCTGTAATGGATACCTAAAATGGGAAGCAGTTTTGGAATTGGGTAATGGGTAGAGGCTGAAAGGGTTTTAAGGTGACAAATAGTAAAAGCCAAGATTGTCTTGAAGAGACCCTTGGTAGAATTATGGATGTCAAAGCCACTTCCCTTAGGGTTCAAAAGGAAGTGAGGACAGCTATAGAGAAAACCCATACCATCTTAGAGAATACAACGGCACCAGCAACAGAATGTTGCTAGATATATGGACATTAAACGTGCTTCAGGTAAGGGTTTAAAAGAAAATGATTGTCTCAGTTATCTAGTGCTGCTATAACAGAAATACCACAAGTGGATGGCTGTAAGAAAGAGAAATTTATTCTTTCACACTTTGGGAGGCTAGAAGTCCAAATTGATGGTGCCAACTCCAGGGGAAGGCTTTCTCTATCACACTGAGGGAAGGTCTTGTCATCAATCTTCTCCTATCCTAGGAGATTCTCAGTGCAGGGACCTTGGGCCCAAAGGATGCACTGTCCTCCTGGTTCTGCATTCTTGGTGGTAGGAAGTCCCATGTCTCTCTACTCACTTCTCTTTTTTATATCTCAAAAGAGATTGACTTATGACACAACCTTATCTTGTAGATTGAATTCTGCCTCGTTAACATAACTGCCTCTAATCCTGCCTCATCAACATCACAGAAGCAGGATTACGACACATAGGAAAATCACATCAGATGACAAAATGGTGGACAATCACACAGTACTGGGAATCATGGCCTAGCCAAGTTGACACATATTTTAGTGGAACACAATGCAATCCATGACGATGGTGAACATGTGACTGGACAATGGAAGAAGTGTGATGCTTTTTATGCAGTGGCAAAGAGCTTGTCTGAATTACATTCAAATGTTTGATGGAAAGTAGAAATTTTAAGTGATGAACTTGAATATCTATCTGAGGAGATTTCTGAGCAAGATCTTAAAAAGAGGCTGTATAGTTTCTCCTTGCTGTTTATAGTAAAATGAGAGAGGAAAGAGATGGATTTAAAAATGAACTGTGCAAAATGAAAACAAAGCTTAAACATTTGAAAAGTTCTCTTGTACAAACTAAGGACACATGTGACTTACGTATGTTCACCAAAGTTGTGGTTACACAATCATTTGTTAAAAAGATTAAGTCTGTGACTTATGAGTCTCATCAATTACCACAGTAGAAAACTCATCAGCTTACACCAATGGGGACTGAGAAAGAAGGAAAGAATTCTACAAGCAGGAAACAGGCCAAAAGAGCTACATCTGTTGCCCTCCAAGAAAAGAAAAGGACTGTCCCTGGAGGAGCTCAGAGATCAGCATAGCTGTTGGAAGAAGCATGGAAAGCAGAGCTATCCTGGTCTCAAAGGGTGGGTTCATGGTCTCTGGGGTTTCAAAGCATAATGCCATTGTCTCCTGGATCTCAAAGTGTGTGGCTTTCAAAGAGTTGGATCTTCACCAACTTGGCTTTGAAGTGTGGGGCTGCCGTTAAGTTGTTCCAGGAGGATGAAGCTGCCATGCAAACCTGAAGGGGCAGGGTTACCATGCCAAGGGGCAGAAGAACGGGGCCTGCTGGGGCCAAAGGAGTGGGATTGCCACTCAGATAGACTAGGAAAATGGGGCTGCCCAGAGCCGAGGGAGCAGAGTTGCTGTCCCAATAAGCCTGGAAGGTGGAGCTGAACACCAGGGAAAAGGGGCCTCCACCTAGAATCCAGAAGGGATGGCCAACACCCAGAGAAGAGAGGATTATTTTGAAGCCTTGAGAGCTAATGTAAATTGTTCTGCTGGGTTTTGGACTTGCTTGGTACTCATTATCCCTTCTTTCCCTCCAGTTTTTCCCATTTGTAATGGAAATGTCTACCTTGTGCCTGTTCTACCATTATACTTTGGAAACAGATAACTTGTAGCCACAGGTTCACAGATGAAGAAGAATTTTGCCTGAGGATGGAATACACTAAAGTCTCACCCATATTTTAATTAGGTGATTCAGAAGATGAGATTTTGGACTTGGAGTTGATTTAAGACTTTTGTGACGATATGATGGGATAAATGTGTTTTGCATATGGCAAGGACATGAAATTTGAGGGGCCGAAGGGTGGAATGTTATGGATTGTATCATGTCCCTTAAAAATATGTGTTTTAAATCCTAACCTCTATGCCTGTGATTATAATGCCATTTGGGAATGGATTGTCTTTGTTAAGTTAATGAGACAGAATTAGTGTAGGATATTTTTTTATATCTTGAGTTAATCTCTTCTGAGATATAAAAGAGATTAAACAAAGGAGCAGTAGCAGAGGTGGGGAAATATTGATTCTAAGCCACAGGGAGATCTCCAAGGAACCAGGAAACAGCTGAAGAAACAAGGAACTTCCCCCAGAGTTGACAGAGAGAAAGCTTTCCCCTAGAGCCAGTGCCCTGCAATCCTAAATTCTGAGATAAAAAATTTGTTTGTTAAAGCCATCTACTTGTATTTCTGTTGTAGCAGCACTAGATAACTAAGACAGGAAGGGAAGTTAGATCAATGGAAAAAGAACAAACAGAATGGAAATGAGAATCCTGACATATGGTAAAAATTATAATCAATGGCACAGCACAATTCGTACAAAAATTGTTAAAGGGGAAGCTAATTTGCTGTGTAAATTTTCACCTAAAACACAATATTACCTTAAAAAAAAAAAAAAAAGCTTCCCCACATTGTCATTCATTCTAATCTCCCCAAAGGCTAGAGAAAACAATCTGCTGTTTAGAGGTTGAGAAACACTGTTTTATATTTAAACATGAGAAGAAGCTTCCACCCAACATGGTCAAGGTTCCTGCTGTTATCTAAATGGGAGACAGACAATGTTGAAAAATATGGATCTTATTTAGCAGGGTTTTTTAATAGGTGGGCCTGAGAAACAAGAAAGCACAATTGTTTGAAAGATTTACCTGAAGTTTCATTGAGAAATGGGCTAGTTGTTCTTAGAAGACATGTTAGTTTCCCCATTTCTACACAGATGGTATTGGTCTTCTTCAGGGACAATATTGTCAGTCAAAGGAACCACAAAGTGTGAAAACACTAGAGGTATACTTCTGATCTAACAGAAGAAAAAGACATATAGCCCCCCTGGCACGGATCTTCCCCCGCATCTCCTTTTTTACCTTTTGTACGCTCTTTATTTAAAATAAATAACTAGTAAAAGTAAATACAAACTGAGCAAGATAAGCTCACTAATAGTTAAAGTAGATAAAATATTTTTAAAATTTGTTACAGTTTAAAATAAAAAGATTACTAACAGTACAACTATTGGTCTTTATTCATCAGGAACAAAAGAGAAAAAGAAATCCAAGAATCAGAGAAGAAATAGGACGAATTGTCTGTATGAACCACTGTCTCCTTCACCTTGAGAGCGGAAGAACTAGACGTTGCCCAGCTACCACTACTGAATGTTCTGATCAGGAACACAACTGAGGAATCCGGATTTTTTAAAAGAGGGAGAAAAATGTGGAACAGAACTTCAAATTCTTAAAGAATCCAGACTTATTGGACCTACTAAGACTGGAGGAGTCCCTAAGACTGTGGCCCTGAGCTGTTCCTCAAAACTTGAATTGAAACTATTCCTAGAAGTCACCTTTAAACTAAGTAACAGTTTAGCCCAAAGAGTAAAGATTGTCACCCTTGAATATTGCATTAAAAAAAAAAAAAATTTACCTACGTAAGACCAAAGGGTCAATAGCTATTTTAAAGCATAGATGAGAAGGCTGGAAGTGAAACAGCTGGAACAGAAATGAGAATGTTGACACAATGTGGAACTAACGTCGTTGATCATTATGTCTAGAAGCTATGGAATAGGAGCAGGTTTTGCTTTGTGTATTTTCACCAAAAATAAAATTATATAAAAGTAAATAGATAATGAATATATTTCTCAGTAAAAAGGAAAAGGTTACTAGAAATATAAACATTTATTATAAGTTAGTAAATGCCCTGTATGGTGTTATTCCATGAGAAGAACTTCATAATGGTGGTGTCTTAGGCTGAGACTCATTCTGTGAGCTGTCTCCTTTTCCATGATAGCCAGATCCCCAGGATAGAGACGGGAACCACATGCTCTAACCTCTTTGACCATCTGCAACTCCTCAAACATCCCGTGCATTCTATTTCTGAATCTTGCAAACAGCATGCCTGTTGTACTGCCCTTTTTCTTCCTCTACTCCAGGCAAACATCTGTTTACTCTGCTCAGAAAAAGTCACCAATCATGTTTAGAATAACCCAGACATCATTTTAAGCACTTTACCTACATCAGCTCAGCTAATTCTCACAACATTTCTCTGAGTTAAGTGCTATTATTAGCAAATACCCATTTTACAAACAACGAAACTGCGGAACAGAGAGATTTGTAACTTGCCCAAGGACACTTAGCTAGTAAGGACAGAGCTAGACTTCGAACCCAGGAAACCTTTTTACAGGGTTCAAGCTCTTAACCACTGTGTTATGCTCTCCCTTTTTGAACACTTTGATTCTCAAAATTAATCAACCTTAAACTTCATAAAGTATATCAAATTGTTTCCACAGGCTATATGTAGCTATATACACTAAATCTTAGAGAAAGGAGCTAAAATGCATCTCATTTTATACTTCTTTCTCATACCCTCAACTCTGCTACACATAGCTTATAAAAGTCCATCAGAAAATATATCTAAACAAATTAAATGTAGACTGATTTTTTCAAAGCTCAGAGTATATTAATCACCTTTTTTTTCTTGACTATAAAACACCTGCCTTTCCTCTCCCTCTCTGTTAAAATAAAAGCCTCCAAAGATTTCTAAGATATTTATGTTTCCCTTTTGAAAATATGACAAGAGACTTTTCTTTCTTTCTCAGCTCAGGTACTTAAACTTCTTCCTAAAGAATAGTATATTCTTTACTTTTTGAATGATTTGTAGTGACTCTTTATGAAAGTAAGTGATATACTGAAGAAGCAAATAAAAGCATTGCTTTTATTCATTTAAATTAATTCACTTGTTTATTCATTTATTTATTTAACAAATGCTTCTTGATTACCTACATTTACTAAAAAAAAAAAAAATTGTAAAAGAGTTTCTGCCGTCTAAGAACTTATAATCTCGTAGGTAAACACACTGGGAAACCAGTAATTTTAGAGCAGTGTGACAGTTGATTTGCAAAAAGAATACCCACACACACACACACGCACAGAAAGAAAAGAATATGCACAATATTATGGCAGTAAAGGGCATGGGAGATGATGAGAAATTTGTAAAGACTTCATGGACAAGAGTTAATTGTGCATCTTTTATTCTGGAAAGCACTGATTCTCACGGAATACAGACATTTCATTAAAAGATGGTCATTCGCCAGGGGGCAGTTGGTATGCTATTCCTAAGCAGAAAGAACAGTAAATGCCACCTTTCAGTGCCTTCTCAGTTTCTCCTTGCTTGTACATGAGAAATGTCTCCATTGAATACAATTTGTAGAAGACTGGCTGTCTGACAGAGGAAGGGTATGAGCAGATCCCACAGAGCCAATTCAAAGGCTCTACTTCCTGGATGGTGTAGTTCTCACAGACAACACGTATCTGGCCAAATAGACTTTCGAAGTGAGTGAAGATAAGCCTTTGTGGATCCAAGTTTCAGTGGTGCCCTGTCATTAGCAAGATTGAATCTCTCAGTTTTTTTTTTTTTTCATTTCTAGAACTCATTGCTCAGTGTTTCCTATCCTCTCTGAGGGCACTGTGTCTCCAAATGAGCACTTTTGGGAGACTCCAGCCTAAGTGACTGGGAAAGTTATCCTGCATTTATAAATACTGAGGAGACCACACATGAAATGGAGATACCAAATAATTAGTAAGACAGATCTTTTTTATTCAGTCCTTGTTTAATATAACATTGATTCCATCTTCTGGCTCTCCAGTGTATTGAAATGGGAAAAAATCCAGAAGGCACTCATTTTGAATATTGTGGACACTTGTGAGAGTAGGGGAGAAAAACCTTTGGCAGCGCTATTTGGTTCTCTTATGACCTATATTCATCAACTGATTCTGCCAACGCAGCAGTTGCACAAATCATCCAAGAATTCAAAGTTAATAGAATGATGAAGTGAAGCCTCCAGAGGATGTGAGGCTCTTTTCATAACGCCAAGAACAAGAGACTTGCATATGGAATAAAAGAGGTAGGACTTCTTCTAGATGTTTGGGGTTTTCCAATCACTTTGTATTTTTGTAAAAGCAAATCTTCCTGATGGTTAGTTCCTGTCTCATGCTGACAGTTTACAAATAAGAATAGCAAGGTCCCATTTCAGAGCAGACAGTGTGGAGCCCTCCTCAAAAGCATTTTTAAATTAGAGTGACAGGGCTTCACAAGCATTCCCGGCAGTAAAGGATGAATATATTAATGCTTCAAGAAAACTATAAACTTGATCCATGGTCTCTCTCTCTCACTCGCCCACCTCCCTTCTCCCCCACTTACTATAACAGCAAAGATAGGTCCCCTCCACTTGAGCCTTTTGTTTCCTTGACTTCTATGCTCATAAATGTTAAAAAAATAAATAAAATTGTCTAATCTTTGCTAGCAAGACTTGGCATTCTATTGATAATACCACTTCACTTGAGATCATCCTCTCAATTTCTCCAAATCCAGACATACAGACATATGTACATTAACACATATTCAAGAGCAAAATTTATTTTTCCATAATCTATCTGGCACTGAGGAATCCCTGATGAGGCAACATGGCATAAAGGTGTGAAGACAGAGGATCTAGGTAACAAATTCTGGTTCTGAAATTTACTAACCCTGCAACTTTGGGGATATAACTTAATCACCCTGACTTTCTCACTTGTAAAATGGAGATGAAAATACTAACTTATCAGAACACCCATAAAAAATACCCGTTGCCGTCGAGTCGAGTCCGACTCATAGCGACCCTATAGGACAGAGTAGAACTGCCCCCATAGAGTTTCTAAGGGGCGCCTGGTGATTTGAGCTGCCGACCTTTTGATTAGCAGCTGTAGCACTTAACCACTACACCACCAGGGTTTCCAATCAGAACACCGACAGGCCTAAATAGGATCAAGTACCTGGCAACAGAAGGCTCTCAGTGAAGAGTGGCTATTTCTACTCTTTGTTAATATTATTGTCATCATCAAAAGCAGCAGCATATCGCTGGAGGATGGCTAATCAAAGGGTAAACTGTCTATGCATTGAACAGAATGAAAAAGGGGGGTGGTAAAAAGCATCAGATAAATCCAGTTGCTAACCTGGTTTTGCCACTACTTGTATGACCTTTGGAAAGTAGCTCAATTGCCCTAGTCTCTTATTTAACATGGGGATGGTAGGTATTTTTTTGCAAGAATATTTATTGTATGAGTTTTCATGACATTGAAAAATTTGGAAATGAATTAATGTCCAATGACAAGAGATGGCCAAGTAATTTTTATAATACATCTACCAAATGTAATACTTTACAGAGTTTTTGTGAGGATTAAAGGAGCTTAGGTAAAGTTCTTAGTATTGTTTCTGGTTCATAATTAAGTGCTCAAGAAGTGTTAGCAATCGTTAACATTATGGTTTATTTTATTTTTCAATTTCAATGAAGGACAGGCTTGCAAGAGAGTCCTAAATGTCTGATCCAAGGTAAGAGGAAGGAATTACAGATTTTTCAAAGTCACTTCAAATCTATTAAAAAGAAACAAAGGGATAAAATAAGAAAAAAGGAAAAAAATTAAAATCATTAATATGCTCTGAAAATATTGAGAGATAAAAGGAAAAACTTAATAAGAGATTTCCTTATTTGATTTATTTAACAAACACTTTATAATACTTGCTATGAGCCAGGCACTGTTGTAAGCACTTTATAAATATTAATTTATACAGCCCTTTAATAATTCTATGAGGCAGGTAGTGTTCTATCCCTTTTTTAGAGATAAGGAACCCAAGGCCAAAGAAATTAAGTAACACAGCTCGTAAGGAACAAAGCCATAATTTGAAACCAGTTGGTATTGCTCCAGAGTCTGCAGATTTCAAAATGTGTGCTAGAAGGGAAGCCAAGAGCAAAAGGATTGCTGGGCTAGGGACTTAGTAAGAAGGGATCACTGAATGACTGTATCAGTTAATGTCTTTGAGGAAGGTACTTGAGCTGGAATTAAGGTTAGGTCAAGGACCCAGCAAAGAAGGTTTGAATAATCTCACTTTGGGGATACGAAAGTGTGCAGTAAACCTATTAACTGGATAAACCTATTAATTGGAATTCATTGGAGATTTAAATTATCTGCTAGGACTTTTAAAAATAATAGACAGAGACACTGTTTCCTCTTGTGTGTAATCTGTATATGCCATTTTGCCCCAAGAATTCGAAGTCTCAGATAAACTTGGAATACACTCAAAGATACTGACCAGGCATGTTATTCTGGAGAAAAAGCATACCTCATCTCTGTTCCTTGGGTGATGATGGGAAACAATTTTTCAACTGTTGATAGCAAGAAATTTCTGTTTACAAAATGCCCTGGCCCTCAGACACCCCCAACACACTGACATCAAATTATAAATATATTGCAACCTAAACTCACCATCTCTAGTACTAATCATAATTTGGTCTTGACTGTATACTAAAACAACCACCAATGCAAAACATTGTAATTTTTCCCCAAACTTTTTCAGTAAGCTTTTTACAGTCTCAGGTAGCTATTGATCAAAGAAGTATTACTTGAGTCTGCACCATGACAGACAGATTCCTAGGGTATAATAATTTATTCACTATTTAAGATTTTAGGATCTGAATCCATAAAATAATCCTGTGTCACCTCCCACAAGCTGAACTCCCAGAGTAGCAATTTGTACAACTCTAGTATGTGTGGTTTTGTGAGGACAGCATTCTTCTAAAAATTTAGTGGACTGACTCATATGTAAGTATGAATATGGAGGACAAGTTTAGCAACATATATCAAAAAGGCTTAAAGTTTTATTGATAATTTTATCCCAGATTCCAAGCCTTCATAATACTTTTAAGGACATATACAAATTTTTTATAAAAGAATACTTATTGTATGAGTTTTCATGACATTGAAAAATTGGAAATGAATTACTGTCCAATGGCAAGAAATGGCTAAGTAATTTTTGTAATAGATCTATCAAATGGCAAAAGAATGTTTAAGGATAGTGCAATGGAAAATGGTCATGATGTAATGTATTAAACAGTAAAAAATGCATAGAAAAAAGATAGTGAATATATTCTAAAACTTAGAAGTAAGATAATTGGTGATATCAATTTTCATCCATTTCTTTATTTTCATTCTCTAAATTGGTTCCAATAAATTTTTGTAATGATAAAAAGTTGTGTGTGTGTTTTGATGTAAAAATTTGTTCCTAGTCTTAGGAGTCCCAAAAGAACAAGCTCAGAATCTCTGGAACCTAATGTCAATAAACAGAGACTGGACTGAACAATATCAAAACAGTAGGGTGTTGAGGATCCACTTCTGCCCTACAGCTTTTCCTCACACACAAATATTGTTTTGGTTATTTTTGTGAACTAGAACACATGATATTCTCCAGCCAAATGCATATTATTTATTCCAGAACTCTCTTAAAACCCAGGGGCCCTAAATGCTTTCTTACTTGTGACCTGGGATGGATACTGTTATGTGTTAATGTTATGTGTCAACTTGGCTAGGCCGTGATTCTTAGTGTTTGGCAGTTGTGTCATGATGTAATTTGGAAGCTATGTAATGGTATAGTAAACCTCTATTTGGTGATCTGATAAAAGGGAGTTTCCAGATGCTCTGGCAAAACTCTCTCTCTCATTCTGGATCCTGCATCCGGCTTGTCATCATCTGACCTCGGGTCTTGGGACTTGAGCAAGCTGCCTGCCAATCTTGGGATTCATCAGCCTCTGCAGCCTGTGAGCCAGCAGTCTACCATCTGACCTGCCAATCTTGAATTTGTCAGCCCAGGCAGCTACATAAGTCAGGAGAAGTTTCCAGCCTAATACCTGACCCATGGACTTGGGACTTGCTGGCCAGTACAACTGCACGAGCCATTTCTTTGAGATAAATCTCTCTCTCTCTACATATATAACCAGTTGCTATCAAGTTGATTTTGACTCATAGCAACCCTACAGGACAGAGTAGAACTGCCCATAGGGTTTCCAAGGAGTGGCTGGTGGATCCAAACTGCCAATGTTTTGGTTAGTAGCCAAGCTCTTAACCACTGCTCCACCAGGGCTCCTCTACATCCATCTATCTATCTATCTATCTATCTATCTATCTATCTATCTATCTATCTATCTATCTATCTATCTATCTATCTATCTATCTATCTATCTATCTATCTATCTAATCTATCTATCTATCTATCTATCATCTATCTATCTATCATCTATCTATCTATCTATCTATCTATCTATCTATCTATCATCTCTCTCTCTATCTAATCATCTATCATCTTTCTATCATCTATCTGTATACTTATATAGATAGATAAATATGTATGTGTATATATATGTCTGTCTAAGTACACTTCACTGATTTTGCTTCTCTAGAGAACCCAGCCTAAGATAAATACCATAATGAAAAACAAACCAACCTTAAAGTCATTCTTTGTTTTTCTTCTTTAAACCTTGTACCCTAGAGAAACACTTTTCAATAGAAATTTTGGTTATGATAGAAATACAGATTTTGCCTTGTGCCTGTCTTGGTTAACTAGTGCTACTACAACAGAAATACCACAAGTGAATGGTTTTAACAAAGGGAAATTCATTTTCTTACATTTTAGTAGGCTATAAGTCCAAATTCAGGGCATCAGCTCCAGGGGAAGGCTTTCTCTCTTTGTTGGCTCTGGAGGAAGGTCCTTGTCATTAATCTTCCCCGGTCTCTGAGCTTCTCAGCACAGGGTCCAAAGGAGGTGCTCTATGCCCTGCACTACTTTCTTGGTGGTATGAGATCTCCATGTCTCCCTGCTCACTTCTCTCTTTTATATTTCAAAAGAGATGGGCTCAAGACACAATCTAACCTTATAGATTGAGTCCTGCCTCATTAACATAACTGCTGATAATCCCATCTCATCAACATCATAGAGGTAGGATCTACAGCACATAGGAAAATCACATCAGATGACAAAATGGTGGACAATCACACAATACTGGGAATCACGGCCTAGCCAAATTGATACACATATTTTTGGGGGACACGATTCAATCATAGCAGTACCTTATGGTAGCCACTAGACACATGTAGCCATTGTACACTTGAAATGTGATATTCAGACTGAGGGACTGAATTCATAATTTTATTTATTTTTATTAATTAAATTTGAATAGACATGTGTGGCTAGTTACTATCATATTGGACAGTCTAATTAAAATATGTCCTGGAATCTAGCCAGGACCCTTCTGGCTCTTCTAAGTTTAAAGTCCCTACCCAGCACTTAGGACTTATTCATTTACCTATTGTGTACTATAAGAAATTTATGGAGCACTGTGTGCTAGTCTTGATACTAAGATCTATAGACCCACTTCCCTCTCCTCATAGTGCGTGTAGTTTAGCAGAGATAAAGAAGGTCTTCCTGTCCTAAATTGTGTATTCCACATTTTGCCTCATAAAAGACCACTAAGAAAGAAAAGGACAAATCCTAGTTCATCCAGTCTCTGTGTTATGTTGACCCTGTATGTTCACAGGCATAGCCAATCCTGTCTCTAATCTCATCAAAGGTCTCTCTTTTTCCACTGGACACTTTGATTCTTCCAGTATCCTCCACTTAGGCCAGAAAGTAGTGTTCTGGGTTTCTCTTCCTGGACAGAGAGACAGACAAGAACCGGTTGATTCTTCAAAGCACAAGGTCTTATTCATCTGAGAAAATAAGAACTGGACATAGTGTGTAAATAAAGGCTCTCCTCTCTGCCTCTGCGAAGTGAAAGTGCTTGCTTGCTACCTAAAGTACGTGGAAGAAAACTCAATATGTCTTTAAATTCAACCCCTATTGAGTATTCCCTATGTGTAAATCATTGTACTAGGTATTGTGAGGGATAAAAGATCAAAAGAATTCATTTCTGCTTTCCACAGAACCCAAAATTGTATAGACTCCAAGAAGAAATAGCCACATGAATTCAGTTTCTTAGAAAACATGATTGCACTAATCTTAAAGCAGGTGAAACGAAATGCAAAGGATCAAAACTTGAGGGTAGGGCCATATTGGGTTCATCTTTCCATTAAAAACAAATATAAAGGGAGGACCTGGTGTATATCCAAAGCTATGCTCCTTCCTATGGCAAAAAAAGATAAAACTGTAATCTTTGCTATAAAATGTACTTGAATTTACATGTTGTTCATGTGTCACACATATATGAAGGTATTAAATAATAAAGAACTGTAATAGAACTAGGTCTCTTACTAAGAAGGAGGCCCAGCTGTATGGCCTGTAAGGGTTCTTGAAATGCTACCCACATGGCTGGGGACTTGGCACTTCCTTTGCACAAAAAGCATAGTAGTGTCAGAAAACCTTGTTCAGATCCTATAACTATCACTACCAATTTTGTGAGCTCAGGCAAATTATTGAGCCCCTCCAAGCTTCATTTTCCTTATGTGTAAAATAGAAACAAAACCTGCTGTACTTGGATAATGTGAACATCAAAGTTAATGCATGAACAAGGTCTAGCACAGTGTCTGCTTGTAACAGGTGTTCAATAACTGCTAGTTTGATAAAGGGATAGTTATTGAAGGGACATTTATTGCTAAAGCCAAACACACAGACACAAGCTTTGTATTGCAGCATCAGAAGGTGGCTCTTTCCCAAAACAGGGCAATAGAGTAAGTGCCCACATTGTATAAAGTACTAAACAGATGGTGCAGGGCTTTCTAAACGGTTGTTTGTCGCGATAAAAAGAGCACTGAGGAGTGAATATTTCTCTAAAGAGAAGACAGTCACAATAAAAATCTAAAATAAAACAAACAAAAAAACCCATTGCCATCAAGTTGATTCTAACTTATAGCAACCCCATAGGACAGAGTAGAACTGCCCCATAGAGTTTCCAAGGAGTGCCTGGTGTATTCGACCTGCCAACCTTTTGGTTAGCAGCTGAACTCTTAACCGCTACACCACCAGGGTTTCCAAAAATAGTCCCAATAAATTAATAAACAGTGTGAGCTTTTCTATATCTTTGGTAGTGTCTCTCACTCATATTCTACATGGAGAAAAGAAAGATAACTCCGAATCAATTTATACTGAACCCAAGGCATCTGCGGTCAAGATATTAGAATGGCACCACCACCTCCATTTTACAGATAAACTTGGAGAGTACTGAGAGATAAACCAAAGAGTGCTGAGGGTTCAAGCGCCCTCCACAATCTCACAGAAGCACCAAGAGACACGGCTGAAGAGAGCACCGAGAGATAAACTGAGAGGGTGGCGAGGGTCCAAGTGTCCTGCCATATTGTCCAGAGTGTGCCTGGAAATGAACCATAAGTCTGCACGCTGCTTACTGCTAGGGTGTGCTGTATGAATCTTTCTGCAACCTTGCATATCATTTGCTTCTGTTGTTAGCAGCTATTAGTGAAGACACTTATTTTAGGACACATTTCCCTTGTCATCAGACTTGTTCATTCACCAAGCAGTGATGTGACGTTATCATTTTGGGCTCTTCACATCAACCATGTTAGCACTGGATGTCACTGTTGTTCCATGCAAACAGACCACAGCTATGCCTCTTCCCAGGCCTTAGTGAATTTCAGAAATGGCTCGTTTCCTTCGGGACAAGGTCACTAAGTACTTTGGCAGAACCACACAGTACTCCCCAACCAGCCTGGAAATAGTGTAGCTATTTTCAGATTTTAAATCTAATCTATCCTGAGAGCAACAGTCTTGGTAAAAAAAAAAAAGCCACGAAACCTCTGAGGCTTAGAATTTACACAGCTCTCTTTTAAATCTACTAGAAAGGGCTATTTGTGAGGAAGATATTTTGCATTTACTATACATTTTATGGAGCCCTGGTGGCTCAGTGGTTAAGAGATCGGCTGCTAACTAAAAGGTCAGCAGCTCCAATACACCAGCCACTCCTTGGAAACCCTATGGAACAGTTTTTCTGTGTCCTCTAGGGTCGCTATGAGTTGGAATCGACTGACGGCAATGGGTTTGGTTTGTTTGTTTGTTTTTATACATTTTATAAGGAGCCCTGGTGGTACAACAGTTAATCCCTTGGCTGCTAACAGAAAGGTCAGCGATTTGAACCCACTAGCGGCTCCGCATGAGTAATGACCTGGTGATCTGTACCTGTAAAGATTACAGCCTAGGAAACCCTATGAGGGCAGTTCTACTCTGTCCTACAGGTCCTGTGGAATTGGAATCGACTGAAGAGCAAACAACATATTTAATGAAAAAACAAACTAACCAAAAAAAAAAAAGTCTTAGTACCCCGAATGCATATCTGAACGAGAATGAATTACATCATCATGCCGTGAAAGAGTTCCAGAAGCATTTCTTTGGGAAATGAGACACAAGTATCAACTATTGCTTCTTATCCACTCACTTCACAACCAAGTAACAGGCAGTAATCAAGGCTATTAAAACTTCAAGTCTGACCTTCTGAACTGCTCTTGGACATAAGCAAGCACAGCAGGCAATGCATTTTAAGGCAATTATAGGCATAATTCAAGTATTTACAGGACACAACGTTGTAACAGAACAATCTTTTTGGTATTTCCAAGGTAACAGTTAAATCCCGCAACAGTGGTGGCCCATCAGTGGTAGGAAAAGGCCACTTGTTCCTGAGGGTAGAAAACAGTTTGTAGGTCAAGTTAGTGCGGGATGGTGTTTCTTCTTCCACTATATTCAAAGCTGAATGAGTGTGCTGCAGTTTTTTTTTTTTTTTCCCTTCATGATTTCCCCATGATAATACTGTGGTTACTTTAGCAGGGGGTGGAAAACTGATAAGTGTAATTGCTGTAATCACAGGATGTATAGGATGTAAATATTTGCAGGGCAATTAACAACTGTTTGCCTCTTTAGCTTCTTAAAATAAAAGGCATGTCTGAGTAGCAAACAAGTGGAGATTTCAAAAACGAAGTAGAAAAGATTTTTAAGTGGCAAGAATATGAAATGATTTATCGAGCACTCATTTTGTGGTTTGGTCAGATGTGAATGTAGGGGGAAAAGATCCCGGTGTTGTGGATCAGGAAGAATGTGGCATCAGATAACTAAAAATATATCTCAGGAGAACACCCCAGGGTCATAAATGATCGCAGTGTGTGGCATTGTCAATTACGCTCTCAAGCAGGCACATTGTTTGGGGTTGGGGGGGAGGGATGTCTAACTGCCAAGTTGTTATTATAAGTGAAGGGATTTGACTCTTTCATTAGATAACGGAGGTTGGTAGTCAAAATAACCCAAGCCAGTTGACCACCATTCAGTGATGGCAGTTGTTTCTGTGAGAATCAACTTTTCGTTTTCATTCTTAATGGTCCACTGTAGAGAATTCCTATTTCTCACTCTGTGTTTCAGATGACATTTTGATCATATTTGATTCAAATCTCATGAATTTCTATACAGATTTTTATCTTTACTCACAGCTAATGAATAGAAATTGCTAAGAGGCAGACTTTGACCAATCTATCGGAGTCCCATTTAACGTAAGGGTTAGGTTCCGAAATCAACACAGAAGACAAAAAAATGCATTTACAAGAATTATCCTTAAAAATACAGAGAAATAACTATCTTGCCCAAATTTTCATGGCTGGAAAACAGAGTTTCACCCTCAATTTGGTGATGAGGTTGCTGTACCAGAAGGTGCATTTAGGTAAGAGAATTTGGTCTGTAGTTGCTTTTAAGAGTTAACTTTTAAAAAGTATTCAATAGAAAATAAGAATTTGACATATGAATACTGTCTTTAAATGTATTTATATTGACAAAACGTACCCAAATTTAGCCTTAGAAGCACTCTGAACTTTTTGATGTCTTATAGAGAAAGGAGTGATTGGTTATGTTGAATTTCAGTAGAAATGTAGCAATGCTATGCAGCAAACATCCAAAAAGATGGCAAGATAAAAAAAAAAAAAGAGATGACGTAAAATCCATGAGAACATTAGCAAATGTCATACAAATGAAAGAATTAATTATAGACCATATTCCTTGTCAAAACTGCCTTTCTCTTATGTCACTTGATTCTCCCATACACTGTTAGAAGTATTTCATCTTAATTTGTTTTAAATACTCTAGTATTTTAATTAAATATCTATATCTATCTATTTTTTTTATCTATCTATCTATATACATGTATATAGGAGCCCTGGTGGCACAGTGGTTAAGAGCTAGGCTGCTAACAAAAAGGTTGGCAGTTCGAATCCACCAGGTACTCCTGGGAAACCCTACGGGGCAGTTTTTGGAATTGACTCAATGGCAGTGGGTTATTTATATAGACTCGATGGCACTGGGTTTATATATATATACATACACACACACAGATATTAGTTCATCTTGTACCCTTAAACGGTCAGTTTAGAGAAAAGGCAAAAGATATACTTTAAAAAATTCCGATAATCTTAGACTTATACATTTTCTAATTAAATAAAAATCCGAAAATGGAGTGGTGACCCTAAATAAAATAACATAAATGTGAATATTTACATGAAAGCCATTGTACTTTTTTTTTTTTTTTCCCTGCTAGGTCTGTAGAAAAGGAAAAAGAGAGAAACTAATTACAGGAAAAACATGCTTTTACTAAAGAACCCGTAATATGCTCTTGCCTGGAATTTTAATATTAAATAATTCATAAACTGCCTGGCCGGATTCAGGATTGAAAAGATGCATTTTCTAGTTGGTGAGCTTCTATTGTTTCCACATGTACATGCCAATTAAAACAATTTCAAACTTCATTTGTTATACAGCATGTCACTCTTGGAGAGCATGCTTTTTAATGTTATACTTTGTCTCTCTCTGTAGGCTAATCTTCAAGAACACTTTCTAAATCAGCCCGGGCTGATAAATATGTCTATTTGTTTTAGCTTTTTCACTCCTGTTCTATAATAATTCTGATTTTTCCAAGCCACAAATTGGAGGCAAGGGAAGCACGAACCCACAAGGTTTTCTTTCCCCTTGGTAAGTTTATACAAAGGTGACATGACATGTCTTTCATTACGTAGACAGTACCTTCTTAAAGCTTGCAGAGCCAGATGGACGAAATGATAACCTCTGTGCTGATTAGAATGTCTGATTCCTCTAGGAGACCTTAAAAGAAAGCCAATTAGCATCAGCAGATGTGTGTGCAATGGAGGAGGTAAAGGAAAAGAGGGCAGTAGGAGAGCAGTGATTTTTAGGGACTTGGGTGGAATGAAAAGATTCCTGGGGAAGGAGGGATGTTGGGATGGAGGCTTTTTATAAAAGCCATAAGGAAAATAGTGGAGGGAGGTAGTCACAGGTTTGAGCAAGATCTGTTTTATGGGATGAATGTGAATATGATAGGCTCAGGTGTTCGTTAGGGAAATTTTACTTTAGGAGAATTATTCTGCTAAGAGGAGAAAGTACATCACATTGTCTTTCATCCTGAGGTTGTATTCTGGAGCCTAACATGTTAAGGAAGTTACATAAAAATAGCCGGTTGTGGTCCAGTCAGTGCCAAATCATGGCAACCCCATGTGTGTCAGAGTAGAACTGTGTTCCATAGGGTTTTCAATGGATAATTTTTTTTGAAGTAGAGGCCTTTCTTCCCAGGCACCTCTGAATGAATGTGAACCTCCAACCTTTTGATTAACAGCCAAGCCTGTTAACAGTTTGAACTGCCCAGGGACTCCTAGATAAAAATTATTGTTCTTGTTGTTGTTGTTGTTAGGTGCCATTGAGTCAGTTCCGACTCATAGCAACCCTATGTACAACAGAACGAAACACTGCCCGGTCCTGCGCCATCCTCACAATTGTTGCTATGATCGAGCCCATTTTGTAGCCACTGTGTCAGTCCATCTCATTGAGGGTCTTCCTCTTTTTTGCTGACCCTCTATGTTACCAAGCATGATGTCTTTCTCCAGGGACTGATCCATCTTGGTAACATCTCCAAAGTACATAAGACATAATTTCACCATCCTTGCTTCTAAGGAGCATTCTAGTTGTACTTCTTCCAAGACAGATTTGTTTGTTCTTTTGGCAGTCCATGGTGTATTCAATATTCTTTGCCAACACCACAATTCAAAGGTGTCAATTCTTCTTCAGTCTTCCTTATTCATTGTCCAGCTTTTGCATGCATATGAGGCAATTGAAAACATTATGGCTTGGGTCAGGCGCACCTTAGTCCTCAAGGTGATATCTTTGCTTTTTAACACTTTAAAGAGATTTCTTGCAGCTGATTTGCCCAATGCAACATGTCTTTTGATTTCGTGACTGCTGCTTCCGTGGCTGTTGATTGTGGATCCAAGTAAAATGAACTCCTTGAAAACCTCAATCTTTTCTCCGTTTGTCATGATGTTGCTTATTAGTCCAGTTGTGAGGATAAAAATAAATAAAGACTCCAAAATTCTTCAGAGCTCAATGCTTCAACACCCCAAGTAATTCTGAACATAGCCTACATTAGTGTTGCACGACAGGAGTATAGTAAGCCACATGAGTAATTTTAAATTTGGTAGTAGCCACAGAAAAGAAAAAAGAAAACAAACATGTGAAATTAAATTTTAGTAGTATATTTTTATTTAGTCCAATATATCCAGAATATTATCATTTCAACACATAATTAATATTTGGAAATTTCCACAAGCTACTTTGCATTCTTGTTTTCATACTAAGTCTTTAAAATCTGGCGTGCATTCTACACTTACAGGCATAGTACATACCAGGTTGTTGTTTTTAGGTGTTGTCAATTTGATTCTGACTCGTAGCATGTGTGACATGTGACAGAGTAGAACTGCCCCAAAGGGTTTTCTAGGCTATAATATTTACAGGCGCACATCACCACATCACCAGGTCCTTTCTCCTGCAGAGCTGCTCCAACCTTTCGGTTAGCAGCCAGCCGAGTCCTTAATTATCGCACTACCCGGACTCCTTTGCATGTCATACTGGACGCTAAATTTTTACTGGAAATATATGATCTGTATTTAGATTTCACAAAATTTATGGTTGAAAAAGTAGATCCACATACCATGTTTTTCCAAACATGCTTAAACGTTTTCCAATAACTGAAGAGAGTAACAAAAAATGGTTTTTCCATTAATATTTACATCTACCTTAAAGAAAGTGGTTCAGCATTCTTTAGCACAATTGATTAGTCTTTGAAGCAAAAGTATACCAGTTTCAAACTCCATCTGTCCAAGGTAAGTATATTCATTAACTCTTGTATCAACTCAGTATTAACATCAAATCCAAAGGAATTATTTCATAAGATAACAATTCTAAATTTATCAGTATCCACGAAGCATTCCTCAAATTTTCTTATAGCTTTTGCATCTAATTTACATAATAGTGATTGTAATTAAAATCTTTTCTAGATTGATTCGTGTTGGAAAAATGTGTAAAATCATTATTATTGATTTGTATTTTGAAAAGTTTAAGGTTTAACATAGATTCTCATACGTCTCTAGTTAGGTCACACATAAGTTACCCTTTCCTTGGAGCTTCAAATTTCACTTAGTTTTTATTCAGTGGGCTATTAGTGAGAAAACACACTGCTGTTTTTCATTGAATATTTGGCAACTATGTTGTTTTAAGAAAATCTTGATTTGGCTTTTAACAATAATTTTTGTTAAACTCTTTCAACACTTACTTAATGAGCAATAGTAAATAATACAAGAACATTAAATCTATTGTCTTTTATTTCTTTCTACAGTTCCATGAACTAGCCATGATTCATGGGTTTTGAATGTATTTAGTGAATGATTTCAACAACTGTATTCATGACCCTGTGGTTAAAAAAAAAAAAAAAACCATTGCCATTGAGTCTCTTCTGACTCATAGCGACCCTATAGGACAGAGTAGAACTGCCCCAATAGGATTTCCAAGGAGCAGCCGGTGGATTCAAACTGCCAACCTTCGGTTAGAAGGCATAGCTCTTAACCACTATGCCACCAGGGATGCCTTGATTGGCAAATACCAAATACTAATTCTCAACCTTTCAGGTAGTAGCCATTTACATAACCTAGAGACTCCTGGGAGTTATTTAGCAGCTACCTAAGGTTGACAGTTTGAATCCTTCCAGAGGTGCCAGGGAAGAAAGGCCAGGCAATCTATTTTCAAAAGATCATAGTCATTGAAAAGCTTATGGACCACAGTTCTCCGAAACACATGGGTTGCCAGGAATCAGAATTGATTTGAAGGTCACTGGTTAATTCCCGCATAGAAAAGGAGGTGGCTCGTTTAATATTTGGTTTGTGTTTTGTAAGTACTTTTTTCTTAGGAACTTCATGGGGACAGGGTAGCTAGGCAAATATAACCAAACCAAACCCATTGCCATTCAGTCAATTCCAACTCCTAGCAACCCTATAGGACAGAGTAGAACTGCCCCATAGGGTTTTCAAGGCTGTAATCTTTAGGGAAGGAGATTGCTACAACCTTTTCCTTCAGAACATTTGGCGGTTTCAAACCGCCAACCTTTCGGTTAACAACCATAGCTCTTAAACACTGTGCTACCAGGGCTCCTTTAGGTGAAGATAAAAACCAAATCAAATCTGTTACCTTCAAGTAGATTCCGACTCATCAGTGACCCTATGAGTAGAACTGCCCCATAGGGTTCCCAGGGAGCAGCTGGTGGATTCAAACTGCTGACCTTTTGTTTAGCAGTTCAGCCCTTAAGCTCTATACACCACCAGGGCTCAATAGGATTCACTAATCCTGGATCCTCTAGCTAAATATCATCTAATCACAGCCCAATGCCACAATTATTTCTAACAATTGCCATTTTATTTTAATCCTTAGTTGCATTATCATCTTTTTTATAATGACCCTGAAGAGAAAGGATAGTCTTTTTATAAACAAATCTGTGTTACTTGGCACAAGGCTATGTCCTTATCAAGATAATGACATTAATAATTACACTGACGAATTTTCAGGTTGTATAGAATTGGTGAGGATGTTAATAGATGATATTCCACTTGACTCAGTCCAGGATCAGAGAGGTCCCTTTAAGACTGCCTTTTGAGTTGTAAACACTTCATGCATTTGAATGGAAGTCACACAGTTTTCCCCCATTCCTTACTCCCCCAGAGGTCTCTCTGTTTAACCCTCTTGCTCTGGACAATAATTAAACTGTTCTGAGCCACCACTGCCACCTAGTGGTAGATTAAGGAACTGTCTGATCCAGAATTGATTTGAGGGTGCCATATATCTTGTACACGTTCCATTTTGCCCTGTCTTTCCATATCTGTTCCCAGTTAGCTCCTTCTATGCCCATTTTTGTCACGTATACTGAGGGAATTATGGTGTGGTGACTAGGAATACCACTCTAGAGAGACACTTTTTAGATTCACACCTCTTCTTTACCCCTTCACCAGCTGTGTGGTCTTAGGCAAGTTGTTTAACTTTTTTGTCCCTCAATTACCTTATTTGTAAAAGGGGGATAGTGATAGCACCTACATCAGAGTGTGTGTGTGTTTTTTTTTTTTGAAAAACGAATTATATAATTCATGTAGTGTGCTAAAAATAGTGACTGGTATTTATACAGAAAGTGTTCAATAAAGGCTAACAAATGGCAGCTGTTACTGCATTCATATATCAATGGTTACCCATCTTCATACTTCCCCTTTCTCTCTCAACTTTATGTACTTTCCCCTCTCTCTCAAATCAGCTGAAATCATGGTTGATTATTTTTTTTACTCTTATATGTGATTAGAGACATGACCATATCAAAAAAAAACCCAGTGCTGTGGAGTCGATTCCGACTCATAGTGACCCTATAGGACAGAGTAGAACTGCCCCACAGAGTTTCCAAGGAGCGCCTGGTGGATTTGAACTGCCGACCCTTTGGTTAGCAGCCATAGCACTTAGCCACTACACCACCAGGGTTACCGACCATATCCAAGGAAAAGAAATTGATACGTTTTGACACAAAATTAGATGCAACCAATACAATTTCTAAAGCTCTTGAAAAGGCCCAGAAGAGTCATTTAGAATCTCAAAAAAAAAAAAAAAAAACTTCCTAAACCTCCTCTAGCAAAAAACTCTTTTACTAAATCATCAGCTGTCAAGAAAATATTTTTAAATATTTTATTCCAACTTGACTTTCTGTTGTTGCTTTTTTTTTAAATCAAATCAATGATTTACAACTCTTTTAAATTACATAAGCATTACATGAATACTTTCTTGGCGTGAAAACTTTTAAACCACAGATGATGCAACAATCCTCCTTGACTCCCTCCTCCTTCAATTCTACTCACCACTTTAAGTATCAAGACCATCCATTTAGTATATTTCCTTTTAGGCCTTTTCCCATTCATTTTTTATATTACCTCAGATCTTTAGAAAATTTCTAACTGATTCTAGGCACTTCTGTCTTGGTCATTTGCACATGTAGTATCCAAGTCTTCTATAAATATCCCCAGGAGATGGATGACTGGAATCCACTGCCAGGAGCAGAAAAAGCACAGGCCTTCCACTCTACTCCTTGATCCCATGGGAGAACCTTCCCTCTTCCCAACTTGAGGACTCTAGTTTGGAGCCCTTTGTGGTGCGGTTTTTAAGAGCCACTGCTGCCAACCAAATGGTTGGGAGTTCAAATCTACCAGCTGCTCCTTGGAAACCCTATGGGGCACGTCGACTCTGCTTTATACGGCTGCTATAAGTTGGAAGTGACTCAACAATGGGTTTTGTTTGGTTTTTAGTCTTCCCAGAAAATCCCTTGGTGGTGCAAATGGTTAAAATGCTTTTCTGCTACCTGAAAAATTGAAAGTTTGAGCCCACACAGACATTCCTTAGAAAAAAGGCCTGGTGACCTGTTTTGGAAAAATCAGCCATTGAAAACTCTATGGAGCACAGTTCTACTCTGACACATGTGGGGTCGCCAAGAGTAGGAATTGACTCATTGACAACTGGTTAGTTAGTCTTCCCACTCCTTTCTCCTGGACCCTTTTAAACCAGCCCTTGTGAGCAGAAATATTGTCTCTGCAGGAATGAAGCCTATACTTTCTATCATATGTGTACTTAAGTCAATAAAACCTGTTGTGGTCAAGTGGATTCTGACTCATAGTGACCCCATGTGATGGAAAAGAAGTGTCCCATAGGGTTTCCAAGGCTGTAGTCTTTTATAGAGGAAATCCTGGTGCTGTAGTGGTTGAGCACTACAGCTGTTAACCAAAAGGTCGGCAGTTTGAATCCATCAGGTGCTCCCTGGAAATCTATGGGGCAGTTCTACTCTGTCCTGTAGGGTCGCTATGAGTTGGAATCAACTTGATGGCAATGGTTTTGGTTTTTTCTTTTTAGTCTTATAGAAGCAAACTGCCACATCTTTCTCTCATGGAGCCTCTGGTGGGTTTGAACTGCCGCCCTTTCAGTTATCAGCCAAGCAGTTCTTCTTCAGTCAATCGGGGGCGGGGGGGGCGCCCAATAGCTCCTTTGAAATTCTGCTTCTGCTTCTCTGTGGGCTGAGTGTGCACTTGGGGTTCAAGTAAGAGAGAGGGAAATACAAAGAAATTAAGAAATTAATATTTGGAGGTGTAATTGTACCACACACATATTTATGCTCATAAAGAAATACATCATTTTGTTTTGACTTACGTTTTTCCACACAAATGCCCTCCAAGTATATGTATTATTTTTTCAGAGTATTCTTTTTTGTAACAATGCATCTTGAAATAAATTTTAAAGTATTTATTGAGTTGCTTCTACCTGGAATAACTAAGAAGTCTATGAATTAGGAAACATATGCACTAAAATGGTATTTTAAGACTGTTCTTTTTTTCCATTATTTTTTAGTTCAAATGTGGTAAATTTACCTAACGTTCCAACTTTGCTATCTTTGTAGGCATATGCACCAACTTTCATACTATTAATTTACAAATATACTTTATCAACACAATCTACTTATAATTTGTTGATTCCTGTATTCATATATTTTTAAAATTATTTAGCCACCTATTTATTTTATTTATTCCATCAGGAAATTAATTACTGTAACTTAAAAATATATTCAGTGGTATGGTTTCAATGTAACAATTTAGAATGCACAATCATTTTAAATCTTTTTAAATAAGTGACTTAAAATATAATTTGGCTACCTACACACAAAAAAATGCATACTTAAAAACAAAACAAAACACACATTTTGATCATTTTCTGCTGTGTTAAAATTGTATCTAAAGAATTTCCCTGTGCAGAAATTACAGTGGAGCTAAGAGTAAAAATATATTATAGTTCATAAACCAATTAGAATAGCTATTTAATCTCCAGTTCCTGTACTCACTGGCAAGTGTAGATCAAGTAGCTGAAGAAAAATTCATTGTTATGGATTAATACTCAAAGGCAAATTTTGTTGTTCTAAATAACATATAAAGGACACTATAATACCGTGTTTATTTTGGCTAATTCGTAGAAATCTATTTTTCTTTTGCATAAAATAATTTCCAATTTTTTTTTTAATTCATGACATTTAGCTTTATAACTTATATTAACGCCTTTCCAACCTTTTCGAATTTCTTTTTGGAACAGTATTTATAAATAGCATAGTACTGTCTTGCAAGTGTTCACTTTTGCCAAACCAAAACATAAAACGCTTTAGAAAATGTGATCCAACTGCATTTTAAAAAATATTTTAAAGAAAACCCAGACAAAACAAGTCATTCTTGAGATAGTACGGGCTTGGTAAAGACGGAGTCAGGGAGGAAGATTTTATGGCAGTAATTGCTATGCTGATTGTGATAGAAAGCTGCATTCTTTTTCTTATTAAGGTATCAATACTTTGCTATTCATTAGTTTTCTTATAAACTCAATATTGCATATGGAATATAAAGACAAGTCAAAGGTTTGGGTTTCTTGCATTTCATATGTCTTTGATGATCTACCTGTAAAATGTTTGTACAGAACAGATTCACAGAATACTTTCTTATACAAACAGCCAACACCCATGGTATATACAGGTCACTCCTGGCACTGATAGGGTAAGGATGACAAGGGAGGAGGAGGGAATGGGATGAATAGAAGCAAGAAATACTGCTTTGTTTTGTTTTTATACCATTGTAACACTGAAATACTTCTGGACTGAAACTGGGCAAGGAAAATTATTTTTAGGTAAGTCAGTAAGTTGGATATTTATCTAGAATATGTAATCACCCACTTTTTTATTTGTATGTTTTATTCTTGGGACAGTTAGCACTTTGCCAGCATCCCCTGATATGGTCACAAAGTAAATACTTTCATGACCTAATTTTTACAATTACTATTTCTCATTCCCAGGTAAGTGGTTAAAAAAAAGCTTACTGTGTGTTTGTGGAGTCTGTCTCTCTAGGGCTAATTGGTTTACATGCAGTTTTCTGTGGTCAGCCACTTAAGTCTAAAGCTGTTTTTTACCTCGTGATTTATGGCATCCTTTCTCACTGTATCAATTCTTGGAGCAATTGTTCTTGTGTGGTAGAGAATGTAATTACCTTCTCATCATTTCTGTTTTTGTCCCTCATCCTGCATCCTATTGGATTCTTGCCAAAGAGGAAAGGAGAAGTTTAAACTTCATGTGAACGAGTCGTGGTTGCAATATAGGCTAAACGTAGAAATGACTGGAAATACAAATATTAAATCACTTGGGTTATTCCTGTAACTATCAGAAATCATGTACATTGCTGATGTAGAAAATTTCAGTACACTTCTTGGGGTCACCATTTTTCCTATTTTTTCTAGATTTCAGGTCATTGTGAAGTAATGCAAGAATCTGCATATCTAAGTATAATTGCCATTTAATTTTGACTTCAAGTCAGTCACTATTATTAACACACGTCCACACCCATGTGCACACATGCAATTTCCTCCTGGTACTTTGGAAGGTGTAAAAGCTATAGATGTTGAGGATTCATTATAAGGCATATCCTACCCACTGGGGAGGATCCCAGTCTCTGTCACTTCTTTTCCAAAAAATGCCTGACTGGCATGATTTCTTATGGAGGATTAAATATGATAATGCTGTTTAGCACTAAAATACTGCTTTAAATATAATTAGCTCACAATTAGGTATTTATTATCATAGTATTACAAAGCAACACAGCAGGAAGTTCTGAGCTCTACTGTGTGGGATGGACCGTAAGAGCATTAAAAATTTTGAAACAAGAAGGCTTTTGGAGAGTAGGGAGTGTCCACAAAGTTTTTATGGGGTTTGGGCTAGACTTTTATTGACGAGAATAGGGGCTAGGACAAAGTGGGATAAAAACAAATTTAGAAGATGATTTATCAGGGGGACCTAAAGGGACCCATTTGACAAAGATAGAAGTATGGCGAGTAATGGGCTATGGATTGTATAAGTGAAGATGAAAATGGAGGGTGTTGAGCAGCAGTATTCACCGATATAGTTTTTAAATCTTTAATATAAATCTAGAAACTCTTTGTTGTTGTTGTTAGGTGCCATTGAGTCCATTCTGACTCATAGCAACCCTATGTACAACAGACGAAAACACTGCCCAGTCCTGCACCATTCTCATAGTCATTGCTATGTTTGAGCCCGTTGTTGCAGCCACTGTGTCAATCCATCTTGTTGAGGGTCTTCCTCTTTTTTGCTAGCCCTCCACTTTACTAACCATGATGTCCTTCTTCAGGGAGTGGTCCCTCCTGAAGACATGTCCAAAGTATGTGAGACATAATCTTGCCATCTTTGCTTCTAAGGAGCATTTCGTCTGTACTTCTTCCAAGACAGACTTGTTCATTCTTTTGGCAGTTCATGGTACATTCAGTATTCTTCACCGGTACCACAGTTCAAAAGCATCAATTCTTTGGTCTCCCTTATTCATTGTCCATCTTTCACACACATATGAGGCGACTAAAATACCAAGGCTTGGGTCAGGCACACCGTAGTTCCCAAACTCTTTAGAACAGAAAAATCCATCCCTTTCCTTTTAAGGTAAGCTCAGTGTATTTAAACCAGTGGCTTATGACCTCTGACCTAAGACCATTTCTACCAGTTGAGCACTCAACTGCTAACCTAAAGGTTGATTGTTCAAACCTACCCAGTAGCTCGAAGGGAGAAAGACCTAGGGATCTGCTTCCATAAAGATTACAGTCTACAACAACAACAACCTATCTGTACAACTTATCCCAATAATCGGCTTGCTAAGATGAGAACTATTTCAAGAGAACATCCAGCTATTTTAGAACACTGACATTAAAATAAAGGGAAAAGATGTTCTGAGGTAGAACGAAAGAGAATATGGATGCTCAGGAAATGATGAGCTTATTTGGATCATACAATGGTAGAACCTAAAACAGAATGCGAGGTCTGTAATAACTAAGCTCTGTTTGTACTATTTTCCCATGTTTTTTTTTTTGTTGTTGTTGTTATTGTCATTGTTGTTCCTAATGCCCCACTCTCTTTTCACGTGCAGTTCTTCTTTAAAAAATGCACCTCTATCCACTAAAAGCTCAAAAAGTTTGACATTAGTTATTGCTGCAGGAGCCTGTTTAATTTTGTGTATAAAGCAGATCCTATGATGGTGATAGCATCCGGCATCTTCAGGCTGTTCTGGTACAGCCTGGCCAAAAGTTGATTCACTGCTTACGTAAGGATAGACCTGTGGATACCTGGAAGTGTCTCCCCACTGATTCAACAGCATACCTCACTAAATGACTGGCTAGACGTGCTGGTTTTTCTTTAAATTATCAGCCACTTATACATCATTCTTTTCCTCCCTGAAACAGAGAAACCCTTGTATAAACATGGGCCAAGTCCAAAGTCCATATGATGTGTGTCTCCTGTTATTCAGATATCCATTAGTTGGGTAGTGTAGCCAAGAAGTCCTGGAAAAGTATCTGACCTTCTACACTGTATTTATGTCAGTTCTTTCCAGAGATCATGGCATAGTAAATAGCAAGTAGCTACTTAATGCAGTGTGATTCTAGTAATAATAAACAGCTTCCTTGCTCAAAATCTCTTTCCAACTGACCTAAAAAGGTTTGAAATTTATGCACACTTCCTAAATGAAGACATTAACTTCAGATATCTGGGGAAAATGCATGTGTTATTTATGAGTGTGAAACAGTAACCCATAAAACTTCAGCAGGATGGATCACTAAGCAAATGGGACTCGGGACAGGTTAATGTTGTTCAGAGAGCTGGAAGCAAAAGGGTCTGGAGTATGATGAACTATCTAGAAAGAGTTTGGAATGGACTTGCAGTGCACAGCAATCTTACTGATCAATAGGAAGCCTCTCTAAAGTGCATTTGGATGGGAAAAGGGACAATAAAAATAGATAATACTTATTGAGATTATCTGACTTTATTTGAAAGTTGTAATAGGATATATTTATAAAATGTTATTTTGTCACTCCCGAGCAAGAAGTACTTTTGAATCAATTACCCTTATTTAGTGTTGCTCCACTAAGATGGATAGACACCAAGCATGACATACTATTCAGGAACGTATTTGAAGAACATGCTATGAATACTATTGAAGATATATCCAGAATAGTTTTAGTTAGTGTTTTAAAGTAACAACACACAGACATAGAAAAATTAGCCTTATAACATCCATCTTCAGAAATGCTTTTAGCCATTAAAAAAGGATGTACGTTTAGCTGGAGAAAGTACTATGACTAAGGTGATTGTATGATTTTACAGAAATTTAAAATGAGCTAACTAATCACTAAAAACTGTAGGTTTCCTTCACTTCTCTAATTATTCAACTATTTTAAATAAAATGGATGGCGGTGCAAAGACAAAGATTGAAATGAAATATCCAGGTTTTCTTTCTATATATCCAGCCAAAAATATAGTTTTGCCTTATATTCCAAAGAAAACGGTTTTTTACTTTGATCAATTTGTCCAACAGAAAACAAAAAACAAAAAATAACCCATTGCCATGAAGTAGATTTCAACTCATAGTGACCCTATAAGACAGAGCAGCACTGCCCCACACGGTTTCTAAGGAGCAGCTGGTGGATTCGAATTGCCGATCTTTTGATTAGCGGCCGAGCTCTTAAGCACTGTGCCACCGGGGCTTCTACAGGGAAAATGTAAAAATCTTTATGCTTTATCAAGGGACTAATTAGAAGTAAAATCCTATTTAGTGTACACCTTTAGACAGTCTCAAATAAACAAAATATATAGGCTTATTTAAGCCATCATAAGGCACAGACATAAATCAAAAGATAAGAAAAAATCAACCAAAAGGCAGGCTACAATAAACAATATTAAACACTGCAACAACAATAAAAAAAATGTTGACAAAAGATATTTCATTGGCTGTTTTATCATATCACAGCAACTTTGCCTACTTGAGAATATGAAGTATTTTTACGAAAGTCAACCCACCGTCATGGCTGACCACATCACCTCGTACTTTCAAATCTTGGACCAAATGAAGCAGAGGAAGAGGCCCTTTAGATCACTCAGAGTAAAACCCACAGACTTCATTACAGCATTTTGTTTGCAAAATGCAGATAGGTGTGAAAGTGTAGCTTCTACTCATCTGAGCAGACTGGTGGAAGTTATCAAAATTTCAGAAGAACTGTTTGACCTCTAAAGACAATGTTCCAAAGTCAGACAGAATTGGGCAGACTTATAAAAATCCAAAGAAAGCACATGCAAATTTGAGGTTGACCAAATGTCACAAACTCAGCCAAAGAATTGCTGAGGTTACATAATTTGAGTCTTGTATTTTTGCCTTCCAAGTGCTGACAGACGCTCTGGGACACTTCTCCCCCTCTATATAAACATTGACGGAAATTAGGTTTTCTGGGGAACGTGATCAAGCTTATAATCTACATTAGATCTTGCATTTTAAGTCTTATTGGTAACATTTTATGTGCTGACCATGACACCCAACATGCTAGAGTATATACAAGGGTATAGAATACAAGGATTCTTGGAATCCTGTGGGAAAAGTCTGTCAAGTCTGTTAGAATGGCTATTCACTTTTTAATCAGTATAAAATGATAGAGTGGCATTTCACTTCTTCTTACAATGCACTTATAATAAAGAATCATGGGCCATACATATGTAACTTGACTAAATGACAAACTAGCTACTGTCAGTACTGAGCCTAGAAGCCAAGAGCCTCTCTTCAAATTCTCTGATGCACTTTTCACTATTTTAGATTCCTTCTATCATGTATTATTTTAAATAGTGATTGTGTTAGGGGTGGGATATACAGATATTTGAACAGAATGTATGTAATAGACCCTTCGTATTATACGTACCTTGCCTTAAAAGCCATATAATTATTAACTTTTATTAGAGTTTGAAAGGACATTAATGACAACTTAGCCCAACCATTATATTTTTATAGATGAAATAGCTGAGATCCAAAGTTATTACTGACTTATCCAAAGTCAAATTACTGGGAAATAAAAAATAATACTCATAATCATTATTTAAAAATATAATAAAATTGATTAGCATTGTTTTTTAATTTTACATATTATGTTCCAAGTGATTCACATGCATTAACTCATATAATCCTTTCAATATCCTCGTAAGGATGAGGACAAATGCTATCCCCATTTTACAGATGTGGAAACTGAGATGAAGAGAAATCAAGGAACATGTTGATTAGCACAGGGTAAGGTTCATACTCAGGTATATGATTCCATGGAACGCTCCTGATTTCTATACTGTAGAGAGGATTCAGCAAATTCATGAAGGTTTAATTAAATCTTAATTATTTACAAAGTGCAGAGGTGAGAATGTCCTGAATAATGACAAACAACTAATAGGTCCCAAAACAGCAACTTAATTGAAACACCAAATTCACATTAAAAATTCAAATATCACTTCAGTAGATTCAATTTTCAAAAGCTTTGCAAATGCCAAGTATATTTGAATGAATCCACTATAAACATAGTACAATTCTTAGCACAAAACGTAAAGATGAATCCAAGGCACAACAGTTGGTCTCTATTCACTTGGAGCAACAGAGGGAGAAAGAGAGTCAGGAATAGGAAGAGGATATGGAATGTGTAGTTAATTACCTCCATGAACAACTAACTGCCTCCTTTGCCAGGAGACCAGAAGAAATGGACGGTGCCTGGCTACCATTACTGAATATTTTGATCAAAGATTCCGTAGAAGAACCCTGATCAAAAGGAGAAGAATTCAGAAGAGAGTTTCAAGTTCTCATGGACTCCAGACTTTCTGGAAACACGGAGGGTGGATGAACCTCTGAAACTATTGCCCAGAGGTAATCTTTAAATCTTAAAGCAAAAATATCCCCTGAAGTCATCTTAAAACCAAGCAATAGTTCAGTTTACTAGTAAAAAAGGTCTGTTTTAAGCATTACGCTCTTTTAAGAACTATGGGATTAAATTGACAATATCAACTCGAAAGATTAGATAGGAACATTAGGGGGCAGTGAGTTTATGTTAATGAGGGAGGAACAACTCAGAGAAAGAAGGTGAAAGTGTTTGAACAACTTGAAGAATGTGATCAATGTCACAAAATGATACATGTAGAAACTGCTGCATTGGTATATGTTTTGCTGTTTATATTCTCAACAATAAAGCAAAATAAATAAAATTTGGGAAAAAGTATATAAATATAATTTTCCTTGGATAACATCAAAGTTAATTTGTATTTCCTAACTACCTACCAAGCATATAGAAGGGAGAGATAACATATTGAGAAGTTGAGAGGGCAAGTATAATACAGGGAAGTGTTAAAGTGGAAAATTGAGAGATGACACTATATTTATTTATATACTGACACGTACTCTACAAATAAATTGGAAATTATTATATTTTCTACTTCATGCAAGGTGGTCCTACTTTTGAGGTAACACCCTGATATAATTATTTGTCCAAGATGCTGTATCAGCTTATTAAGAAAAAAATAAGATAAAAAAAAAAAGAATCAGTATCTTTCCCTATTAGGAATGATGTTTGAGAAAACTTATTAAACTCAACCCAAAATACTGTTGCCTGACATATATAATTTTTGTGTAGCTTGAACCAAGAATGCCTTTCACAGCATATATTTACATATAATATTTTAATGAGTTTTATTGCTGGAAAGACGCTGATTTTTCTTCAGAGTGATATTTACTACCCTTTGGCTTGGTTTGATTTTACAGGAGATTCCAGTCGACTTTAATTTGTGCTATTTTAACATTTTACTACAGTTCTCACCCCTTTTGAGAAAGAATTTATCCCTCCTTCAAAATTTATGGGATTCCTTTACAACTTCTTTCTAAAAGAAAAATAAGTCGGTTTACAATTAATTCCCTTACAGATAGTTTATGAAATTAGTGCTGACTCTGTCCCTTCCTTTACTTTTTGTGAGGCCTTAAAATGTAATTTAAGAGGTGAGATTATAAGCACTTCCTCATTCAGGAAAAAGCAAGAGGAAGAAAACTCGTCTCAGGAAATATAAAATCCTTAGAAGAATGATTATTTTGCAGGCATTGTGAGCTGAGAGGGTGGATCATGTGTGAGTTGTGTTCTTTCAAAATAGACTGTGGCAGTTTGTTAGGTTATAAATTCAAATGTGGTCTCACAAATGCAAGTCAGTTTAAATCAGGAGGGATCTTCACAAAGCACCATTTAGTCCATACTCACTGCTACCAGGAGACCATTAAGTAACAAGGCACCTTCTCAGTGGGAGACCCAAGTCCAGCATTAGCAGGATTGTAACTGGGTAACCCTTCATTAGCAAAAGAAAGAAGAGTCAGAGTAGTCTAATAGTAAGAAATGGGGCTGTAAGGCAGGAGATACCTTCAGTTATGTGACCTTCTGGCCATTTTATATCACCGCAACTAAACATCAGTTTCCTCATCTAAGAACACCTACCCCCCAGAACTCCTGTGGTAAGTGGTTCTCCTTACCTTCCACATCTCAGATCTGTCCCTGGTTTTCCAATAGCTGTGTGTGTCTTTGGGAAAGTCTCAGTCTGGGTTTCACCTCCCTTACCTGTAAGAATGGAGGCTAGAGATGTCAAAGAGAAACATTGATAGAAAATATCATGCTTTGATTTTGAAGTTTTCTTACCCATGAAACCCACATATTCACTTTAAAGAAATTCCTGAACAAAATCACACCACCAGCCACTTTTCTTTCACCCTAAATTGTATATTCTTTCTCTTCTGTTTGAAGCCAGGCTTACTAAATTTGAACCTTAAAAGGTATGGCTGGATGGAGTGGCAGAGACTATTTTGTGAACTGATACCCACTAATCTCAGTAAAAGGGGGAGGACAGGGTTCAATCAATCATGTTAAGATTAGCCAATGGTTGATCTTCTATATTTCTCCCTCCTCTTCTCTTTATAAACCCCATTGTACCTAGCTTCTTTTAGCCATTTGTTTTTTCTGGAATCAAAATGCCCTCCATATATGCATATAGAATAACTGCTCAGAATAAAACTTATGTTCAAATTTCAGTGAGTATTGGCTATTTTTAACATTAACAAAATAATTTTAAAGATCCCTTCCAACTCATACAATTCTCTGAGAAACTTTTAAAAGTGCAGGGCAAAAATGGACAGTAAAATTATAAAACAGAATACATGTGACTTAAGAAAAAGATAACATTTTTAAGAAACTTACTTTACTTTTCACTCATTTTTCAGCTTTGAAAACCAAAGAAGCTCTATAGATTATGATAATTTTCTTTAATTGGTTTCAAAGATGATCTCCTTGCTATGAAAGGAAATAAGCATGATTTGACCTGAGGGTTATAAGGAGAGATTATTTGAATCTGGTCATCATCTGGCATTTATGAACACACCCCCCTACTTCCCCATCCTGTCCCATTTCAACAGTAGACCTGGTTAGTCAGTTGTAACACTCTGAGCCCAGATTTGAATTTAAAATTACAATATATCAATTACCCTGCTAACTATTTAAATAATTTAATCTCACCACCACTTTTAGAAAGTAATTCCAATTTCACTGAGTAGCCTGAGGTTGAGATGGGTAAGACTCTGGCCCAAGACCAACCATTGGCAGGCAGTTCATCAGCACCTCAGTCTGTCTCTGCTTCCAAGGCCTATGTTCTTTACCGCTACACTGTAGTGCCTCTCCCCATAGTAAGAGCAAGAGAACTTGAAAGAAGATGTCTTAGACTTGGTTTTCTAGAGAAGCAAAACCATAGAGAGAGAGAGAGAGAAAGAGAGAGAGAATTTCGTCAAGGAAATGGCTCAAGTGGTTTAGAGGCTGGAAAGTTCCACGTCCACGGGTTGGGTGTCAGGCTGGAGGCTTCTCTTGACTCACATAGCTTCAGGGGCTAATGAACCCAAGATCAGTAGGTCAGCAGCAGGCTGCTGGCTGAAGTTCCAAGAACTGGAGGTCAGATGATGGCCAGCCAAATGCAGGATACAGAGCAGAGTAAAAGCCAGTAAGCTTTGCCAGATTGTTGTTGTTGTTAGGTGCCTTTGAGTTAGTTCCGACTCATACTGACCCTATGCACAACAGAACGAAACACTGCCCAATCCTGCGCCATCCTTACAATCCTTGTTGTGCTTGAGCTCATTGTTGCAGCCACTGTGTCAATCCACCTCATTGAAGGTCTTCCTCTTTTCCGCTGACCCTGTACTCTGCCAAGCATGATGGCCTTCTCCAGGGACTGATCCCTCCTGACAACATGTCCAAAGTATGTAAGACACAGTCTCTCCATCCTTACTTCTAAGGAGCATTCTGGTTGTACTTCCTCCAAGACAGATTTGTTCGTTCTTTTGGCAGTCCATGGTATATTCAATATTCTTCGCCAACACCACAATTCAAAGGCATCAACTCTTCTTCGGTGTACCTTATTCATTGTCCAGCTTTCACATGCATATGATGTGATTGAAAATACCATGGCTTGGGTCAGGCACACCTTAGTCTTCAGGGTGTCATCTTTGCTCTTCAACACTTTGAAGTGGTCCTTTGCAGCAGATTTGCCCAATGCAATGCGTCTTTTGATTTCTCGACTGCTGCTTCCATGGCTGTTGATTGTGGATCCAAGTAAAATGAAATCCTTGATAACTTCAATCTTTTCTCCATTTATCATGATGTTGCTCATTGGTCCAGTTGTGAGGGTTTTTGTTTTCTTTATGTTGAGGTGCAGTCCGTATTGAAGGCTGTGGTCTTTGATCTTCATTAGTAAGTGTTTCAAGTCCACTTCACTTTCAGCAAGCAATGTTGTGTCATCTGCATAACGCAGATTGTTAATGAGTCTTCCTCCAATCCTGATGCCCCGTTCTTCTTCATATAGTCCAGCTTCTTGGAATATTTGCTCAGTATACAGATTGAATAAGTATGATGAAAGAATACAACCCTGGCACACACCGTTCCTGACATTAAACTAATCAGTATCTCATTGTTCTGTCCGAACAACTCCCTCTTCATCTATATAAAGGTTCCTCATGAGCACAATTAAGTGTTCTGGAATTCCCATTCTTCGCAGTGTTATCCATAGTTTGTTATGATCCACACAGTCAAATGCCTTTGCATAATCAGTAAAACACAGGTAGACATCCTTCTGGTATTCTCTGCTTTCAGCCAGGATCCATCTGACATCAGCAATGATATCCCTGGTTCCACATCCTCTTCTGAAACCAGGCAATTTCTGGCAGTTCCCTGTCGATATACTGCTGCAGCTGTTTTTGAATGATCTTCAGCAGAATTTTGCTTGTGTGTGATATTAATGATATTGTAGGCGTATGGATATTATCCTATCACTGACAGCGTTGTACTTCAGGATAGATCTTGAAACGTTCTTTTTGACGATGAATGCAACAGCATTCCTCTTTGAGTTGTCATTCCCAGCATAGTAGACTATATGATTGTCCAATTCAAAATGGCCAACACCAGTCCATTTCAGCTCACTAATGCCTAGGGTATTGATGTTTATGTGTTCCATTTCATTTTTGGCATATGTCCACTTAAAGACAGTTTCCAAGGTCTGTTTGGTAATTTAAGCTAGACTAGGTATATGGGATGCTTTTTGTTAAAGGAAAAGAGTAATTTTGTCCTAAAGTAAAAGACTGGTTGTTCTAGAATGAAAAAAAGAAAAGCAGAGGAAAAAAAAAAAAAAAAACCCTGGATGGATGGGTGGATATAGAAGTTGTGGAACGTTAGAAGAAGGTTAAGTAGAAAGTTGTCTAAGGTTTGATGGGTTTATTTATAGAATTGTTGAAGATCTTTAGCATCAAACAGTATGCAAACCTGGAATTTGGTTTTCCCTCTTAAGACGACAGTTTTCTTCGATTGCTTTTTTGCTCTTAGTGAAAGGTTATCAAAGGTTATGCTGAAACAATAAAAGAACGCTAAATTTATTTCCAAGAGAATAGCAATGAAAGACAAAGAAAAGAGTCAAGGTACACCCAAAACACCGAAAACCAAACCTGTTGCCATCATGTCGATTTTGACTCATAGCAACCCTATAGGTCGGAGTAGAGCTATGCCATGGGGTTTCCAAGTAGCAGCTGGGTGATTCAAACTGCTGACCTTTTGGATAGCAACTAAACTCTTAACCACTGTGCCACCAGGGCTCCTCAAAGGACTTCGGGGAGGTGAAAATCTTTAGAAGATTATTGAAAAGTAGATTAAACAAGCTGGACATTGATGGGGTTAAACAAAACAAATACTGTTTTAATAGTTATCAGAGATTGGTTGGATCAATAAAAACCTCTGCTGATCCTCCAACATTTAAAAAAAGCCATAAATAACCCTACGGTGCACAGTTCTACTCTGACACACATGGAGTCACCATCAGTCAGGGCTGCCATGAGTCAGAGTAGACTCAAGGATAACTGGTCCTGGTAGATTCAGTGTGCTTGCACACTCCCAGGTTTGTGACCTACGTAAAAGGCAGTGAACAGGCCCCTTTCTTAATGCAGTGTGATGAGTCACTTTTGTGTGGCCTTTCTCACCATGATCTTGTAACTCTCACCCAAGTGATTGGTGGGACTGTGCAAATAAGGTATTGTGCCCACAAGGGGATTGGTCGGTTTTGCCATCCTCCTAGGCTTAAATAAAAGCCAATTCCAGAGCAGAGAGAGGCTCTCACCACCACCAAGGAAGAAGGGCCAAGGGTAGAGCACATCCTTTGGGCCTGGGATCCCTACACTGAGAAGCTTCCAGAACCAGGAGACTGAGAGAGAGAGAGAGAAAGAGAGAGCTGAACCCTGAAGATTGTGAGAAGTGGTGGCAAAGAAATGATGGCAGGAGAGATCAGCAGGAAGCGCGGTGGGCTTCCAGGACCACGGAATGTGAAAGCTGAGTGCCTGTGGGTCGAGGCTTACTGGCAGAGTGGGGTACCTCTGGGCACTTACTGGAAGAGCTAAAGAGCTTTGTAAAACTTCCCTCAGCAGGGCAGAAGCTGAGGGGCCAGAGAGAGGCGTGCCAGCCAAACAGCTGAGAAGAGGGTGTCCGGTTGGAAGAACCATATCCTGAGTGTTCCTGAACCTGAATTGTAGACTGTTACTTCCCTAATAAACCCCATAACTGTAAGTATGGTCTGTGAGTTCTCTGTAGCCATTGCAATGAATAATCAAACCCAGCAGAGAAGTGGAGAATGCCATGGGAGGGATGGTTGGTGTCAGAGTTGGTAAAGGTGGCGGAGAGAGGAGGCATGCTGGACCTCCTCCTCATAGGAATGAGCCTTGGGCTGTCGATCTTAACTCTGCTTTCCCCTTGTGAAATTAGAGGAGGTCAGACGCTAGCCCCACACCATTTTTCCACTTAGGAACACACTATCTGAGCATTAGGTAAGCATGTATAGATGGCCTTTTACACATATTCACGCAGATGAGGTCTCTACCACATAAAACAATAGGTAAACCATATTTCTTTGGGTAGTTTATTTCCTTTTTGAATCCTAAAACTTCCATTTGAATTTTTCCAGTAGCTAAGCTTTCTTCAAGGGAGCCCGTGTGGCACAGTGGTTAAGCTCTCGGCTGTTAAACTAAACATTGGTGGTTCGAACCCATCAGCTGCTTCAAGGGAGAAAGTTGTGGCAGTTTGCTTCTGTAAAGATTTATAGACTTGGAAACCCTATGGGGCAGTTCTACTCTGTCCTAGAGGGTTGCTATGAGTCAGATTAACTTAATAGCAATGGGTAGATTTCTTCAAATTTTCATAAATTAACACGGACCTTCGCTCTCCAAAAGCAACGCAGCTAAGTGTCATCAGGAATTACAAGCTGAGTTAAGGAAATCTAGTTATTCGTAATATCTTCAGCTGCTTCTTTCTTTTCCCATTCCTAATCTTTTCTTCTACCTATTGTTCTCTTCTAAGACATTCTCATCACCTGATCAATAATGACCATATGTATTTATAGGCTGTATTTATAATTTTTACTTAGTACACTGAGAAGTAATACTGTGGATAAACACAGAAATAATAAACAAATAAATTGAATGAACCTGAAAACATAATTTCCAGGGTAGAGAATTATTATGACACATGTTTGTGTGTGTGTTTCTATGTGTGTAATGTACAGATAATTTTATAATTGTTAACCTCCATGAATCAAATGAAGAAAATATTACAAACATCAGGAATTCTCTAATTCAGTTAGAAAAATCGATTATTTTGAAGGTTCTAATATTTTCTTGTTGTTGTTAGGTGCCATTGAGTCGGTTCCCACTCATAGTGACTGTACGTACAACAGAACGAAACACTACCTGGTTCTGCGCCATCCTTACAATTGTGGTTATGCTTGAGCTCATTGTTGCAGCCACTGTGTCAATCCATCTTGTTGAGAGTCTTGCTCTTTTCCACTAACCCTCTAAGTTACCAAGCATGATGTCCTTCTCCAGGGACTGACCTCTCCTGACACCATGTCCAAAGTATGTAAGACACAGTTTTACCATCCTTGCTTCTAAGGAGCATTCTGGTTGTACTTCTTCCAAGACAGATTTGTTCGTTTTTTTGGCAGTCCATGGTATATTCAATACTCTTCGCCAACACCATAATTCAAAGGGGGCAATTCTTCTTCGGTCTTCCTTATTCATTGTCCAGCTTTTACATGCATATGAGGCAATTGAAAATACCATGGCTTGGGTCAGGTGCACCTTAGAATTCAAGGTGACATCTTTGCTTTTGGACACTTTAAATGGGTCCTTTGCAGCAGATTTACCCGATGCAATGCATCTTTTGATTTTTTGACTGCTGCTTCCATGGCTGTTGATTGTGGATCCAAGTAAAATGAAATCCTTGACAACTTCAATCTTTTATCCATTTATCATGATGTTGCTCATTGGTCCAGTTGTGAGGGTTTTTGTTTTCTTTATGTTGAGGTGCAGTCCATACTGAAGGCTGTGGTCTTTGATCTTCATTAGTAAGTGCTTCAAGTCCTCTTCACTTTCAGCAAGCAAGGTTGTGTCATCTGCATAACGCAGGTTGTTAATGAGTCTCCCTCCAATCCTGATGCCCTGTTCTTCTTCATATAGTCCAGCTTCTCAGATTATTTTCTCAGCATACAGATTGAATAGGTATGGTGAAAGGATACAACCCTGACGCACACCTTTCCTGATTTTAAACCACTCAGTATCGCCTTGTTCTATCCAAACAACTGCCTCTTGATCTATGTACAGGTTCCTCATGAGCACAATTTAGTGTTCTGAAATTCTCATTCTTTGCAATGTTATCCATAATTTGTTATGATCCACACAGTTGAATGCCTTTGCATAGTCAATAAAACACAGGTAGGCATCTTTCTGGTATTCTCTGCTTTCAGCCAGGATCCATCTGACATCAGCAATGATATCCCTGGTTCCATGTCCTCTTCTAAATCTGGCCTGAATTTCTGGCAGTTCCCTGTGGATATATAGGTGCAACCACTTTTGAAAGATTTTCAGCAGAATTTTGCTTGCGTGTGATATTAATGATATTGTTCTATAATTTCCTCATTCAGTTGGATCACCTTTCTTGGGAATAAGCATAAATATGGATCTCTTCCAGTTGGTTGGCCAGGAAGCTGTCTTCCAAATTTTTTGGCATAGATGAGTGAGCACTTCCAGCACTGCATCTGTTTGTTGAAACATCTCAATTGATATTCCATTAATTCCTGGAGGCTTGTTCTTCACCTATGCCTTCAGTGCAGCTTGGACTTCCCCCCTCAGCACCGTCAGTTCCTGATCATATACTACCTCTTGAAATGGTTGAACATCGACTAATTGTTTTCAATATAATGACTCTGTATATTCCTTCCATCTCCTTTTGATGCTTCCTGCATCGTTTAATATTTTCCCCATAGAATCCTGCACTATTGTAACTCGAGGCTTGAATTTTTTCTTCAGTTCTTTCAGCTTAAGAAACACCGAGCGTGTTCTTCCCTTTTGGTTTTCTATCTCAAGCTCTTCGTACATGTCATTGTAATACTTTACTTTGTCTTCTCGAGACACCCTTCGAAATCTTCTCTTCAGTTCTTTTACTTCATCATTTCTTCCTTTTGCTTTAGCTGCTCGATGTTCGAGAGCAAGTTTCAGCGTCTTTTCTGACATCCATCTTGGTCTTTTCTTCCTTTCCTGTCTTTTCAATGACCTCTTGCTTTCTTCATCTATGATGTCTTTGATGTCATTCCACAACTCGTCTGGTCTTCGGTCACCAGTGTTCAATGTGTCAAATCTATTCTTGAGATGGTCTTTAAATTCAGGTGGGATGTATTCAAGGTCATATCTTGGCTCTCGTGGAATTGCTCTGATTTTCTTCAGTTTCCACTTGAAGTTGCATATGAGCAACTGATTGCCTCTTCCACAGCCGGCCCCTGGCCTTGTTCTGACTGATGATATTGAGCTTTTCCATCACCTGTTTCCACAGATGTAGTCAATTTGATTCCTGTGTATCCCATCTGGTGAAGTCCATGTGTATAGTTGCCATTTATGTTGGTGAAAAATGGTATTTGCAGTGAAGAAGTTGTTAGTCTTGCAAAATTCTGTCATTCTATCTCTGACATTGTTTCTATCACCAAGGCCATACTTTCCATCTATCGATCTTTCTTGTTTCCAACTTTCCCATTCCAATCACCAGTAATTATCAATGCATCCTGACTGCATGTTCAATATTTTGTTAAACATTGAAAAACAAGAGGTATTAGAATCATACTATCCAATACAGTAGGCACTATATTTAGCACTTGATATGTGGCTAGTGAAAACTGAGATAAAGTTTGAGTATAAAATGCACACTGAATTTCAAAACCTTAGTACGGAAAAAAACTGTAAAATATCTTAATTTTTTTCTATTAATTGCAGCATGGAATGATAATATTTTGGACATATTAGATTAAATAAAATATATTATTAAATTAGTATTACTTGTTTTCCTTTTTGAATGAATGAATGAACACAGCAGAAGTACAACTTCTTATTGAAAGCAAGCACTACAATGTGGTAATTAACCAGTACGTAAGTATATAATGTTTGACTTCTTTATATGCTTTGATCAAAAGCATAGTACTCTACAACCTGGGATAACCTCCTCGAAACCTGATCTAGCTGAAAGTCATTCTCAACTTAATGGCTCCCATAAATCTCTGGGATTTGTGGTTTACAATTATTCCTTGTCCTGCAGGATCTATTATTTTAAGAATTTCTGGATAACTGTAGGAGCTTCTTCTTTTGGCACTGATATTGAATTACTGTGTCTTTTTTATACATATAGTCTGTGTCTACATAAGGATCCTGGGTGGCACAAGCAGTTTGTGATTGGCTAGTGACCTCAAGGTTGGTAGTTTGAACCTGCCCAATGGCTCCATGGAAGGAAGACCTGGTGAACTGCTTCCATAAAGATGACAGCCAAGAAAACCCTATGGAGCAGCTCTACTCTGTGACACTTGGGGTTGCCCTGAGTTGAGGGGATGCCAACTAACAACAACATGTCTACATAGCAGCACAAACCCAATCATGTTATAACTAAAATGGCTGCTTGGCAGTCACAACAACTACTTAGCTAACAATTACACTGGGAACCATCAATTCAGTTTAGTCCGTTCTAAAACCATTGGTTTCAGCAATTTATGTATAACCAGCTGATATGATCAGTTGTATAAAATTGACTATAGAGTCATTCTCACTTTTTTAAACAAAGTATTTTTAAAACTCCTATACCTGGTGTATCAAATATGTTGTTGTTGTGTGCCATTGAGTCCATTCCGACTCATAGTGACCTTATAGGACACAGTAGAGCTGCCGCATAGGGTTTCCTAGGCTGAAGTCTTCATGGGAGGAGATCACCAGAGCAGCTAGTGGGTTTGAACCACCAGCCTTTTGATTAGCAGCCAGCACTCCTTGTGTATCAAATATAAAAGGTTAAAAATTTGAACCAAAAAATTCATGCCTTAAAGTGGCATAAAAAAAAATAATAATTTTTATTGGTGGATGAATTGCTTTAAATAGATGAGACATCTTTTTCATAAATTGAGGTAATAACAAAATTGGAGAAATTTTCATTCCATTTGACTTGGGCAGGCTTCTTAAACAACCTGGTTCCATTGCCTAGGGAGTTTTAAACACATAGTAGGAAAAATTTAAATCCAGTAAGAATGCAGCATTCTGTTAATAATAGCTGGCATAATTTTATTTCATTCAGTAAAAGAAAAAGGGGGCGGGGAGGTCTATGGCTCTTTCCCAGTAAGAAATCTCATAAAACTTGGAAAATATTATTTGAAGCTATGTTCTAACTCTCTACAAGAAATTTTGAGGAAAGGTTAATGAAGGCTTTAGATTTCAGGGCATAAATATAGTCTAAAATTGTTCCTAACGTATGTTTACTAGATTTATTATTTCCTTTAAAGAACTCATATCTAAGCTCTATTAAAGTGTGGATACCAAGAAAATAATCTTTGGTCTTAATTGCTAAGTTCCCAAACCATAAAGAATGATAGTAGAATCAGTGGGTAAAATCATCCCTTTGATCATAGAGTAGAATCTTCACTAACACACAAATGCATCTATATGAAGAATTTCATTTGTATAGCCCACAACAATTGCATTATTTAGGGTTTCTTCAAAGAATTAAAAGGCATTGTTTAAAGACAATGTCATCTATTTCCACCCCCACCTTTTTATGTCATTTATCCTGGTAGATGACTCTCTAGGTTTCCCCAGGCAAAAACTTTGGCCGTATCTTAAACGGTTCTTTTCCATTGACGTTCAATTTTTCCAAAAGTTATATAACAAAATGGCGTGAGACAATATTGAAACCTATTTCTGTGCCTGGAAGTAATCAATAAAGCAAGACATTACAGTGAAGATCTCATCAGTCTTCTTCCAGGTAAAAGGGAGTTTACGTTGATGGTCTTTATCAGCCAGAAGTATGCGAGGGAACTGGGAAATGGAGAGAGTACTTCATCTTTTGGGGAGAGGCAGAGTGTGAAGATTAGCAATTATTTCAACCTCTTCTCTGTTCTCCCAATAGAAGAAAACATTCAACTTGTCTGTCCCTCTTCTCACAAGATTAAAGGTGTCAAAATCTTCCTTCTGAATTTCCCACTCAGTTAGGAACTGGTGCTGGACCCTTGCCTGAGAGTCATTGAGCCATCGAATCTGCAGAGCACCTGGTGTTGTAGACTAAGAAGAAAGAACCAGAAGAGAGATGGGACAGCTGAGATGCGGAATACCAGGATGTATTGTATTTTTACACAAGTAATATGTGTCTTCTACATTTGTTTGCCAACCGCACCCTACCCCATGAGGTATTTTCATAAGAGCCGCTGTGCCATTTTTTTTTTTTTACATGTTGCTGTAAAAAAAATTAGTATAGTTAGCACTTACGGAAATACCTTACAGGGGGTGGGCATAGTTGGCAAACAAACATAGAAGGCATGTATTATTTGCATAGAAGCCCTGTACTCTGCATTCCCAATGCAAGGATGTGCATATCTAAATTTCCCATTTAGATTAGAGAGTGGGACTTAGTCATTTTCCTGGCTCCTCTGAAGGGCCATTGGGTATTCAGTAGTTAAGGGGTCCTTTGCAGGAAAAGGCTAGTGATGAACACATTTCCTGCTTGCAATGTGGGAGGGAAAGAGAGCCCTAAGAGAGGGAGGAACTGGTTAATCCCCAGCTAGGTCTTCCATGTCAGAGGACTGCAAGGGAAGGTTTTGTAGCATCCTACAGATAAAAACAAATGTACCCATAAAAGAGAACCAATATTTTTAAGTAGATCTCACAGAGGGAAACATTAGCCAGGCACCCTTACCCTGAGATATAGTGGCCAGGACAAAAAGGACAGTGGATCTGCCAGTAACAACTTGTGGTTGTTCAAGGAAGCAAATGTCATCCCCTCTCCCCCCTCCCCAACTCCCACCCTGTCATTCTATCATTGATAGATTCAGGCTTAAGGGATAAGACAGGAGGAAAAGGGGAGGGAGGATGAAGAGACCCAACCAAGAGCCACTCCCCACAATTTTAGTCTGTGCTGAAGGAAAGCAGAATTTTGAACAGGAAAGAAGGCTCTTTAACAACCAAAGTGATTAAAATATTTTAAGATTAGACTAAGATATTACTAAGACAGTCTACTTCCCAGGAGGAAAATAGAGTCTATAATTAGAATCAATTTTGGTAAGATAAAACTGTTCCATATTTATTCCAGAATGAGCTGAGACTTCTCAAACTAGCACATGAATACTTAAGCTCCTAAGTATTTCCCAGATCTATTCTTGCCTTTCATGTCCTGTTTTAACTGCCATAGGTCAAGCGCTAATCGCATCTCACTCTGGCTATTACATTAGTTCCCATTTCCTTCTTCCAATCTATAATCTCTCCCCAACATTACCAGCATTTTTTCTCTCTAACGCTACCAATGTATACTTTCTAACTTGTTACTCTTCAAAAGCTCCCAGTTCTTAACATTCATTTTGCCTGACATTCAAGGCGTGCTTTGATATGACTTCTGCTTCCCATGCATCTTTAACTGCTGCTTAAAATTTACTTAGAATCCCTGAACATTCGTTGTGCTCTCTGCTTATATATCTTCATATTCATTTTTCTCTTTGCTTGGACAATTTCCCTTGGCAATTTATCAGTTTTCAAGCACAGCCTAAATGCTACCTAGCCATGAAATTTTCTTTGATTCCTTCAGGCAGACACAAGTGTTCTCCTCTGTTCATTTCCTCTGTACTTTGTATGCAATATCTTTATAACAACTGTTTCATTGATTTATTGTAACAGTAAAAAGTACTGCCCAAATTAATTAGATTTATTTTATGAGGACCCACAAGAGGACTTTCTCTCAGCTCTTAATACCAGAAAAAGGTATTCTTCTCTTGAATAACTCGTTTGGCTTTTATATAAAAGGGACACTTAATTTTTTACCCCTCTTTGGAAGATTATAATGCCCTCAAAGACCCTAGCATATGTTAGCAGATTGTTTCTTCCATTAATAAATGAATGATAATATGTCTCTTCGCTTAGGTCACTAGAAAGCTCAGAACTCAATTTGTGGCCCATCTTTAGGAACCATATATGTGGCATGCAATTTGTGTATTAACCTTATTGCTCATTATAGCTTACTTTTTACTCATTTTATTCTTCATTAACATAGTACTTTAACAGTTTATTTTCTTTTCTAAAATCTTTCAATTGAATATATGCACGCCTAATTTTCTTCCTAAAAACAAAGTAGGGTATAGTCATAATTAGTGATTATTTCAATAAAAGAAGAACAGCTATAAATACAAAATCAGCATAGTTTGGTGCAGTTTATGGAGTAATAATATCTATCTATAGTTTAGACTGTAGTTTATGCATAGTGAAACTGGAATAAAAGATGAAGTTAGTAAACTTTATTTCTTTTCCATAACAACCTCCATAAGCAAACTAAATTCAATGATCTCTTTTATTAAACTCCATGAAACTCGGTTGCCTTTGTATTTACAGCTGTTCTTTTATTAAAATAATGAATATATTATTATTAAAAATAATAAAAATTTGTGATTGAAACCTTGAGACTATGGCCCCTGTAGACCCTCAGAACTCAGAACTGAAGTTACTCTCGAAGTTCACCCTTCAGCCAAAGATTACGAAGGTCTATAAAACAAACAATAACGTGAGGAATGTGTTTCTTAGTTCTCTCATGTAAATAAGACCAAATGGGCAACACCTGCCCAAAAACAAAGATGAGAAGTCAGGAAGGGACAGGAAAACAGGATGAATGGGAACAGAAAACCCAGGGTGGAGAAGTGGAGAGTGCTGACACATCAGGGGGATAGCAATCAATGTCACAAAACAATCTGTGTATAAATTCTTGGATGAGAAACTAATTTACTCTGTAAGCTTTCACATAAAGGACAATACAAAAAAAATTAAGAAAGTACACATACATTAAAAAAATGAATAAAAAAGAAATTAAAAAAAAAAAGAAAAACTGGTGGTTGAGGAAGCAGCCCAAAATGGTAGCTTAGCCAGACACACCATACCATGTCTTTGCAGCAAAGACTTAAGAAACCAAGTAAAACAGATACAGATGTCAATCTTAGAAGCCTGAGCAGCAAATGGAAGGATGAAGAATTAGATTAAACACTGAATGGAAGAAGAAACTGAATGAAAACAGCAAATGAGGAGATTTATGAATTATAGGCTTGTTGCCAGCCAGTCCAGTACAGTGTGGCCATCTTGAGACAAGGCGAGGAGCATTCTCAGGTGAGAAGCACAGGGAGACAACTTCATGGAATTCCCAATAGGAGACAGATATACTGTGTAGACAAACTAGGAGTGAAGCATGGTGAGCAGAACAGGAACTGGATCTAAGGACAGTAAGTGCAGAAAGGTGGACAAGAGCTCTAGGGATTTAGGTGACTACAGAGCAGGGAAGGAGCCAGAAAATAAGGACAGGACTACTCACTAGCAGCAGTCCCTGACCATTTGGGCAGATGGCTTCCACAGAGTAACGGATCCATAAAGTGGCAGCTGGAGATCCACCACCTGACTGGACTCTGAACTGTGCTCCCCCTTGCATTTGATAGTGGCCAGGTCCTCATTCCTGGTTGCACTGTATGGGGAGTGCCCCCCTGGACCATACTAGTGACCAGAGAAGCATGCCCCCCTCCCTCCTCCACCCTCCCGGTGACTAGCAATGTGCTCCCCTACTCTGTCTGTCCAGTGACTGGCAGCACAATCCCCCCTGCCCTACTCATGACCAATGATATTCACCCATCCGGTGACCAGTGACAACCTTCTACTGCCCCCCACCACCTGGCGATTTGCAACGTCTGCCCTGACCTCAAGAGGATGCACCACCTGCTAGCACCAACATGGAAGGACCTGTGGTCCCACAAGGGCTGTGGAGGGACACTACACTTGTCACCCAAAATCATGGAAAGAACTTGCTCTCCACTTGGTCCCATAAGGGAAGCATATGAGCCTAACCACAGAGAACTCATACGTGGGTATGACCCACCATACCCATTAGTGAAAGGAAATCACACCCAGCCAAGAGACTCCACCAAAGTCACACATATGCCAGTACCACAAAATAACAATTAAAAAAATCCAAAGGAAGAAAGACATTCTAAAGAGAAAGTGAAGAAACAAAGCTCCTGATATATCAAAACAAAAGAAACAAAATCAATCAATAAATTAACCCCTTAATGCCTCAGAGACAGCATGCAATAACAAATCATAAGAAGAATCAGGACAAGATGGCTCAAACAAGTGAGAAACATAAAGGGACAGAAAACCTTCCTGAGGAAGAAATGGCAATAAAACTACTTGATAAGGAATTCAAAAGATTTACATTTAGGATCCTCAAAGAGATCAAGGAAAACACAGACAAAACTCTAGAAGAATTCAAGAAAGCAGTAGAAGAAAAAAATGACAAACTAAATTGACAGAAATCATACAGAAACAACTAGAAATCCAGAAGATTAACAATAAAATATCAGAAATAGATAATTGAATGGAAGAACATAGAATTAGAATTGAATCAATGGAAAAAGAATCAGCGAAATAGAGGACAAATACTTTTCTACTAATTTGTTTGGAAATAATCAGAAAAAAAAAAATGAAGAAAACCTAAGAACTATGTGGGACAGCATCAAGAGGAATCATTTGCAAATAATATGAATTCCAGAAGTGGAGGAGAAAAAAAAAAAAGTACACAGAGAAGTTTCAAAGAGACATTGGCAGAAAACTTTCCAAATATCATGAAAGATGAGAAGATTTCCATCCAAGAAACTCAATCAACACCATGCAGGGTAAATCCCAAAAGAAATTCACTAAGATATATCATAATCAAACTTTCCAAAACCAAAAACAAATAATTCTGAGAGCAGCTTATGGAAAAAAAAAAAAAAAAACACAAAGGGGCACCAATAAGACAAAGTGCTGATTTCTCATCAGAAAGCACTCAGGCAAGAAGGCAATGGGTTGATATATACAGGCAGTCCCTGGATTGCAAACGTCTGACTTACAAAAAACCCATAGCTCTAAATCAACCCCAGTAAGGCCTAGTATATTAAAAACTCGAGGTACATAAAATGGTTCATGATAACAAATGGACACTACTTTGTGATGCACATCAAAACATCATTAGTATTATTGTATTATTACTTTAAAGATATTTAAATGTATCTGGAAGTGTTTCTTTAATTTTTTTTTTAATGCATGGAAAGGTACACTATGTACTACATACTAAGACAAACATTTGACTAACTGATGTTAAATGTGAACCATACTTACCTGTTCTGACTTACATACAAAGTAGCTGTAAAGACAGACTTGGCAACAGAACTCTTTTGTAATCTTAGAACTGCACGTATAAAATCCTGAAAGAAAGGAATTGCCAACCAACAATTATATATCCAGCAAAACTGCCTTTCAAAAATGGTGGTGAAACTAAGACATCCCCAGATAAGCAGAAATTAAGGAAATTTTTAAAACCAGGTCAGCCATACAAGAATTATTAAAGAGAGTCCTTTGGACAGAGAACCAAGGATATCAGACAACAACAGGAGCTGAAGACACGTGACAGCATCACCTAGATACCAACCCAGATAAAGATTTCACAAAAGTAAAAATAAAGTCCCAAAACAACTAACAGGGAACGAGAGAAATTAAGCTGTAAAGGAGGACAACTTCAAAACAAAAAGGGGAAATAAATGGTGTAGTTATACAACTTCCATATGGAGAGGAAGTCAAGGAAATACCAAGATATAACAGACTGTTTTAAATTTAGAAAGAAAGGTAAATTTCAGAGTAACCACAAAGAAAATTAATAAATCTACTCACTAAAATAAAGAAGAAAATCAAAAAACACTGGAAAACACAAAAACAACAACAACAAAGGATAGGAAGAGAAAATTCATATACAAAAAGAACTCGGCAAAGAAAATTAAATGGAACAAACCCAAAACCCAGTGCCGTTGAGTCGATTCCAACTCATAGCGACCCTATAGGACAGAGTAGAACCGCCCCATAGAGTTTCCAAGGAGCGCCTGGTGGATTCAAACTGCCAACCCTTTGGTTAGCAGACGTAGCACTTAACCACTACGCCACCAGGGAACCATTAATACCACAAAAACAAAACAACTATGACAACGAAAAACGTGTAATAAAATGGCAGCAGTGAATTCATAACTATGGATAATCACACTGAATGTAAATAGATTAAATACACCAGTCAAGGGACAGAGAGTGCCAGAATGGGTAAAAAACATGACCCATTAATATGTTGCCTAAAAGAAACACACCTTAGACACAAAGACATAAATAGGTTAAAAATCAAAGGATGGAAAAAATATACCAAGCACAGTAACCAAAAGAGATTAAGAGTGACAATAATAATCTCTGATAAAACAGACTTTAAGTAAAAATCCATTAGAAGAGTCAAAGAAGGGCATTATGTATCGATTAAAGGGTCAATTCACTAAGAAGGCATAACAATAATAAATATTCATGCCCCCAGTAACAGAGCTCCAAAATGCACAGAACAAACTCTAACAGAATTGAAAAGAGAAATAGACAATTCTACAATGATAGCAGGAGACATCAATATACAACTTTTGATGATAGACACAACAACTAGGAAGAAACTCAACAGATACAGAAGATCTAAATAACACAAGGAACCAAGCAGACGTCGTAGGCATATACAGAACACATCACCCAACAGCAGCACAGTACACATTCTTCTCCAATGTACATGGGTCATTCTCCAGAACAGATCATATTTTAGGCCACAAAGCAAGCCTCAGTAAATTAAAAAACATCAAAATAATATAAAACATCTTCTCTTACCATTATGCTATACAACTAGAAATCAATAACAGAAAAAACAAGGAAAAAAATTAAATACATGGAAACTGAATAACACCTTACTTAAAAACTATTGGGTAATACCCCTTGAAAACCCCTTGCTGTCAAGTCAGTTCCAACTCGTATTGACTCTATATAGTTGGGTAATAGAAAAAAAAAATTTTTTTAATTCTTAGAATCAAATGAGAATGAAGACAGAACATACCAAAGTCTTTGTGACACGGCAAAGGAAGCGCTTAAAGGAAAATTTATAACAATAAATGCACAATCAAAAAAAAGAAGAAAGGTCTAAAATCAAAATCTTAACTGAACAAATAGAAAAGGGACAGCAAAAGACGAGTTACCAGAAGAAAGGAAATAATAAAGATGAGAGCAGAAATAAATGAAACACAAAACAGAAAAGCAATAGAAAGAATCAACAAGACTAGAAGCTGATTCTTTGAGAGGATCAAATAAAATTGACAAACCACTGGCCAAACTGACAAAGGGAAAAAATGGAAAGATGCAAATAACCAACATAAAATGAAATGAGCGATATTACAATAGAACTAACTGAGATAAAAAGGATCATAACAGAATATTATGAAAAAAGTACTACAACAAATTTGAAAACCCAGAAGAAATGAACAAATTTCTAGAAACAAACTGTCTATCTAAACTAACATAAAGAAAAGTAAAAAAATCTGAATGGGCCCATGACAAAAAAAAATATTGAACTTGTCATTAAAACCCCCCCCCCCAGAAAAGCCCCAGCTCAGGCGAGTTCACTGGAGAACTCTAATAAACATTTCGAAAACAGCCGACACCAGTTCTACACAAACTATTTTAGAACATAAACAAAGGAAGATTCCCTAATTCATTCTATGAAACCAGCATGGCTGTGATATGAAAGCCAGGAAAAGAGATCACAAAAAAAGAAAATTACAGACCAATATCCCTTATGAATATAGACACAAAAATTCTGAATAAAATTCTAGCCAACAGAATTCAACAGCCTATCAAAAAAATCATATATCATAATTAGGTGGGATTCAACCAGGGATGCAAGTATTGTCCAACATTAGAAAATCAATCAACGTAATTCACAACATAAATAAAACAAAGGAAAAGAATCACACGATCATCTCGTTCGAAGTAGAAAAGGCATTTGGTAAAATCCAACAATTTTTCCTGATAAAAACTCTCAACAAAATAGGAATAGAAGAGAAATTCCTCAACATAATTAAGGGCATATATGCAAAACCAACAACCAACATTATTATGAACAGAGAAAGATTGAGAACATCCCCCTTGAGGATGGGAATGAGACAAAGATGCCCATTATCACCATTCTTACTCGAAACTGTAGTTGGAGTCCTAGCCAGAACAATAAGGCTAGAAAGGGAAATAAAAGGTACCCAAATTAGAAAGGAAGAAATAAAACTACGCTTATTGAAGATGACATGATCCTATACATAAAAAATACCAGAGTCCCCACAAGAAAGTTGTTGTAGTAAGGTACCATCGAGTTGGTTCCAACTCATAGCGATCCTATGTACAAGAGAACGAAATACTGCCCAGTCCTGAGCCATCCTCACAACCGTTGCTATGTTTGAGCACATTCTTGCAGCCACTGTGTCAGCCCATCTCCTTGAGGATCTTTCTCTTTTTTGCTGACCCTCTACTACTTTACCAAGCAAGATGTCCTTATCCAGGCATGTGTCCCCCTGATAACATGTCCAAAGTAAGCGAGACTAAGTCTTCCCATCCTTGTTTCTAAAGAGCATTCTGGCTGTTCTTCTTCCAAGACACATTGTTTTGATCTTCTGGCAGTCCATGGTATATTTAATATTCTGCACCAAAACCATAATTCAAAGGAACCAATTCTTCGGTCTTCTTTATTCACTGTCCAGCTTTCACACACATATGAGGCAATTGGGTCAGGTGCACCTTAGTCCTCTAAGTGAAATCTTTGCTTTTTAACACTTTAAAGAGGCCTTTTGCAGCACATTTGCCCAATGCAATACATCATTTGATTTTTCTTTTCTTTCTTTTGCTTTCGGTGAAAGTTTCTACCTCAAGTTAATTTCTCATACAAAAATCCATACACATATTGTTTTGTGACTTTAGTTGCAATCCCCACAATGTGACAACACACTCCCCCTTAGCCTGGGACCAGAAGAACTACATATGCCTGGCTACCACCGATGTCTGCCCTGACAGGGAAAACAACAGAGAATCCCTGATGGAGCAGGAGAACAGTGGGGTGCAGATCTTAAATTCTCATAAAAAGACCAGGCTTAATGGTCTGACTGAGACTAGAGGTACCCTAATGGTCATGGTCCCCAGACCGTTTGATAGTCCAAGATTGGAACCATTCCTGAAACCACTCTACAGACAGGGATTGGCCTGGATTATAAAATAATCCCCAGTTTCCGTGTGTCTATTCAACCAGTTCCCCTCCCTTTCTGTATTCTCATCCTGCCTCTGAACAGGAGCTGCACGTATCTGATTAAATTAAGAAGCACACTTCTCAGGAGTACTATTTTTTGTTTTATACTCCTGTCTAATCTTTGTCTGAAGAGTGGGCTTCAGGAATGGTTTTAGTTCTGGGTTAACAGAGTGTCCAGGGGCCATAGTTTTGGGGTGTTGTTTGATTTCTTGCCTGCTACTTCCATGGGCATTGATTGTAGATCCAGGTAAAATGAAATCCTTGACAACTTCAATCTTCTCTCCCTTTATTATGATGTTGCTCATTGGTCCACTTGTGAGAATTTTTTTTTCTTTGTGTTGAGGTATAATCCATACTGAAGGCTGTAGTCTTTGCTCATCGTCTACAAGTGCTTCAAGTCCTGTACACTTTCAACAAGCAAGTTTATGTCACTTGCAAATCACACATTGTTAATAAGTCTTTCTCCAATTCTGACACTGCAGTCTTGTTCATATAGTCCAGCTTGTATAGCCTTGCGAAGAATGGAAATTCCAGGATACTTAATTGTGCTCATGAGGCACCTGTACATAGATCAAGAGGCTATTGTTCGAACAGAACAAAAGGGATACCGCATGGTTTAAAGTCAGGAACATTGTGCATCAGAGTCGTATCCTTTCACCATGCTTATTCAATCTATAAAGCTGAGCAAATAATCCAAGAAGCTGGAGTATATGAAGAAGAACAGGGCATCAGGATTGGAAGACTCATTAACAACCTGCGTTATGCAGATGACACAACCTTGCTTGCTGAAAGTGAAGAGGACTTGAAGCATTTACTGACGAAGATCAAAGACCATAGCCTTCAGTATGGATTACACCTTAACATAAAGAAAACAAAAATCCTCACATCTGGATCAATAAACAACATTATTATAAATGGAGAAAAGACTGAAGCTGTTAAGGATTTCATTTTACTTGGATCCACAATCAACACCCATGGAAGCAGCAGTCAAGAAATCAAATGACAATTGCATTGGGCAAATCTGCAGCAAAAGACCTCTTTAAAACATTAAAAAGCAAAGATGTCACCTTGAAGACTAAGGTGCACCTGGCCCAAGCCATGGTGTTTTCAATTGCTTCATATGGATGCAAACCTGGATGATGAATAAGGAAGACTGAAGAAGAATTGATGCCTTTGAGTTATGATGTTGGCAAAGAATATTGAATACACCACGGACTGCTAAAAGAACGAACAAATCTATCTTAGAAGAAATACAACAAGAATGCTCCTTAGAAGCAAGGGTGGTGACACTACATCTCACATTTTTTGGACATGTTATTTACGAGAGATCAGTCCCTGGAGAAGGACTTTATGCTTGGTAGAGTAGAAGGTCAGTGAAAAAGAAGAAGACCCTCAACGAGATGAATTGACACCGTGGCTTCAACAATGGGCTCAAGCATAACAATGATTGTGAGGATGGTGCAGGACTGGGGAGTGCTTCATTCTGTTGTACATAGGGTAGCTATGAGTCCCAACTGATCTGATAGCACCTAACAACAACAATAGTTCATTTCAGCTCACGAATGCCTAGGATATTGATCCTTATGCATTCTATTTCATTTTTGACGACTTCCGATTTTCCTAGATTCATTTTTGTACATTCCATGATCCATTTATTAATGGATGTTTGCAGCTCTTTGTTCTCTTTTTGAGCCACGCCACATCTGCAAGTGAAGGTCCTGAAAGCTTGACTTTATCCACATCATTAAGGTTGACCTTATTTTGAGGGTGCAACTCTTCCCTATTTTGAGTGCTGTCCATTCAAAGGGGCTCATCTTCTGACACTATATCTGACAATGTTTTGCTGCTGTTTTTTTTTAGAATTAGATCACCAGGTCCTATTTCCTAGTCTTTCTTATTCTGGAAGCTCCACTGAAACCTATCCACTATGGGTGACCCTGCTGGTATTTGAAATACCAGTGGCAAAGCTTCCAACATCACAACACACAAGCCACCACAGTGTGACAAAGTGACAGAGGGCTAATAGACAAGGAAGTTACTGGAACTAATAGAAGAATTCAGCAAAGTGGCAGGTACACACAAAAATCAGTTGCATTCCTCTACACTAACAAGGAGAACACCAAAAAGAACATAAAGAAAATATCATTTACTATCACCTCCAGAAAGATAAGACACCTAGGAATAAACCTAACAAGGGATGTAAAAGACACAAGGAAAACTACAATACTCTACTGCAAGAAACCAAAAGAGACCTACATAAATGGAAAACCATTGCATGCTCATGGGTTGGAAGACTTAACACTGCAAAAATGTCAGTAATGCCCATAGCAATCTATAGACATAATGCAATCTTGATGCAAATACCAACAACATTTTTAAATGAAATGGAGAAACTATCTTTACATAGAGATGAAAGAGGCTCTGAATAGCTAAAACAATATTGAAGAACAAGGTAGGAAGCATCATACCTCCTGATCTCAAAATTTAACTTCACAGCCACAGTAATCAAAGCAGCCTGGTACTGGTTCAGTGACAGACACATAGACTAATGGAATAGAATGGAGAACCCAGAAGTAAATCCATCCATCTATGGACAGCTGATCTTTGATAAAGGGTCAAAGTCTATTCAGTATGGAAGAAACAGTCTCTTTAACAAATGGTCCTGGTAAAATTGGATATCCACTTGCAAAAAGTTAATACAGGACCCATACCTTACACCATGCACAAAAACTAACTCAAAATGGATCAAAGACATAAATGTTAAAACTAAAATGATAAAGTTCCTGGAAGATAACATAGGGACAAACTAGGGGACCTAATTTTCAGCATAAATAGCCTGTCAAATGCAACTAAAAATGCAGAAACAACAGAAGATAAATTAGTTAACTAGGTTAAAAAAAAAAAATTAAATATTTATACTCATCAAAAGACTTTACCAAAAGAGTAAAAGAAAACCTACAGACTAGGAAAAAATCTTTGGCAACAACATATCTGACAAGGATATAATCTCTAAAATATATAAAAAACATCAACAACTCAACAACAGAAAGACAAAACAATCCAATAAAAAAAAATGGTCAAAGGACACAGACATTTTACAAAGACATTCAGGTGACAGACAAATACATGAAAAGATTCTTGCAATCATTAGCCATTAAACCTGTTGCAGTTGAGTTAATTCTGACTCATAGCAACCCTATAGGACAGAGTAGAACTGCCCCATAGGGTTTCCAAGTAGCAGCTGGTGGATTCAAACTGCCAGTCTGTTGGTTAGCAGCTGAACTCTTAACCACTGCACCACCAGGGTTCCTCATTAGCCATTAGAGAGACACAAATTGAAAGTACAACGAGATACCAAATGGCACTGATCAAAAAAACAGAAAACAACAAAGGCTGGCCAAGTTGTAGCACTATTGGAACTCTTATACACTGCTGGTGGGATTGTAAAATGGTACGACCACTATGGAAAATAGTATGGTGCTTCCTCATAAAGCTAAAAATAGAAATACCTTATGATCCAGCAATCCCACTCATAGGTAGGTGTATACCCAAGAGATATAAGGGCAGTAACACAAATAGATATATGCAATCCTATGTTCACTGCAGCATTATTCACAGTAGCAAAAAGACAGAAACAACCTAAATGCCCATCAATGGATGAGTAGATAAAAAAATTGCGGTACATACGTACAATGGAAAATTATGCAATAAAGAATAATGTGGAGTTCACAAAGCATCTTATAACATGGATGAATGCTAGTGAAATAAGTCAATCATAAAAGGACAAATAGTGTATGAGTTCACTATTAAAAAAATCAAGAATAGATATATACACAGAAAGCAACGTTCTCTGATGGTTGCCAGCGATGGGAGGGAAGAAGCAGGAATCACTTTCTAGATAGCAGACACTTGTTATTTTTGGCGAGGGGAAAGGCAATACGGAACATGAGTGATATCTGCACAACTTGACCAAGGTAAATGAAGACACTAAGTACACAGGGAAAAGGGACAATTCAGTAAATGCTGTAACATATACAATTTTGCAACAATAGTTACAGTAACCAAAATATACGTGTGTGGTCACATAGGTAGATATGTATGCAGATATATTTATAGGAAGGTTTATGTGAGTAAATGTACAAGCGTGTATAGGTGTATTTGTAGGCACATATATATACGTGTTTGTATGTGCCACATATATATCCACATATATAATTAAACACATAGGGGGCAAAGTTACAGAGACTTCCTAGACATACCCAAGCAACTCATGGGATTGGTTTACTGAGTTCAAAGGCTTAGGATCATAGCCTCATGGGGCAACTTAGTCAAATGACATAACATAGTTTATAAAGATTAATGTTCTACATCTTAGTTTGGGAGTTGCATCTGGGTCTTAAAACCTTGCCAGTGGCCACCTAAGATACAACTATAGGTCTTCACTGGTCTGGAGCAAAAGAGAATTATGGAAATCAAGGACTCAAAGAAGAAATTTGTTCACAGGACTAATTGTGCGTAGGAACCACGGCCTCTTCTAACCCGAGATCAGAAGAACTAGATGGTGCTCAGCTACCACTACTGACTATTCTGACCAGGGACACAATAGAAAGTCTCAGATAGAATGGGAGAAAAATGTAGAACAAAACTCATATTCTTAAAGGCCTGACATACTGGACTGTTAGAGACTAGAGGAACCCCCAAGACTATCACTGTAAAATACATTTGAACGTGGAACTGAAGCTATTTCTGGAGACAACTTTTACTGGCTTATAATAGATTGGCTTATAAAATTAACAGTAACACCCATGAGTAATGTACTTCCTTAATCAACTATGTGAGACCAAACGGTAGACATTTATCCAAAAACAAAGATAAAAAGGCAAGGAGGGGAAGAGAAGCTAGATCAATGGGAACAGAACAAACAGAATGAAAATAATGAGAATGCTGACACATTGTGAAAATTGTAACCAATGTCATGGAACAATTTGTATAAAAATTGTTAAATGGGAACCTAATATGTGGTGTAAACTCTCACCTAAAGCACTATAAAATATTTTTAAAAATTCATGGTTGATTTTATCAGACTTCCAGTAAACATACATGTTCAAATGACAGGCATGAAATTATCAGAAAGCTTATATCATGCTAATTTTACTATATCATATAGGTTTTTCTAAAAGTACAGCCACAATGAAGGGCTAATATTACAATGAACTTTCCATTATGAAGTTTCCAAATCACAAAGGAAAAAAGTCCAACGCAGGAACCGTTCAAGACTTCCTTAAGTGCTATTCTGTTAGGTTATCTGTATCTTTCACACCTTATGTCTTAGACAGGAAAATGTTTATTGATACCACAGGCAGAGAGAGTTTGGCTTTAGAAAAAAAAACTAACAAACAGGTGTAAAACCATGATTCTTAGTGCTGTTTTTATATTTAGCTATTTGATTTGAAAATGTTTCCATTTGTAAGCACTACCAAAGCTCTTTAGTAGAGATTAAATTTCCCATAAATTTTGTTTATGGCAACACAACCTCCTGTTAAGAACATATTTAAGTTTCATCTTTAATTTCAACTTTTCCTTTTATGAAATCTACTTGGCTGGCAGGTAACAGAAGAGAGAAGGTCAGGGGCTCTAACTAGACAAACATTCTTTGAACAACAAATGTTTTGAAGTTGGATGGTAAGCTTATATAACAGAAAATTGGCTCTTAAGTACTAACTTTTTTTTTTTAATGTCACCCTTTATATTTGTCTGCACACTCCTGCCAGATTTTGAGCTATTTGAAAAAGAGAGGCACTAAGGAAAAGGGGAACATTGGCTTAAAAATAATAAAGACTATTTGCAATTGTCGGAATCGACTCAATGGCAATGGGTTTGGTTTCATTTGCAATTGGACTATCCCCCCCCAAACCCCAGTGCCATCTAGTCTATTCCAACTCATAGCGACCCTATAGGACAGAGTAGAACTGCCCCACAGAGTTTCCAAGGAGCGCCTGGTGGATTTAAACTGCCAGGCTTTTGGTTAGCAGCCCGTAGCACTTAACCACTATGCCACCAGGGCTTCCAACTGGTCTATATGTTATTTAAATCCTGATCTCAAAAAGTAATTAAATTACATCATTCTACCAGTGGGTTGAAGCCCCTAATATAAAAAGAAAACACACTTTGGCTTGAGTCAACTGCTATACACATAGTGTGTATCAATCAGTAGTCTAAGAATTTTTATATGTTTTCTCATTTAACTTCACATCAAACTCATATGGTGCATTGGATGACGATTACACAGATGAGGAGACTGAGCCTAAAAGAGGTTAGGGACTTTCCCAAGGGTCTACTGGTGATACATGGCTAGAGGCAATGGTTATGGGCCATAGGTCGACATGTAGTCAAAATAACAGAAAGATTATAAGCCAAATAAGGAGCCCTGGTGGCTAAATGGTTAAGCACTGGGCTGCTAACTGAAAGGTCAGTGATTTGAACCTACCAGTGGCTCCCTGGGAGAAAAGACCTGGTGACCTGCATCTGTAAAGATTAAAAAAAAAAGGTTCTACTCTATTATATAGGGTTGCTATGAGTTGGAATTGACTGGACAGCACACTACAACCAACAACAGGAGCCAAATATGAATTTGAAACTCCTCTACCACCATTAGCTGCATGACCTTGTATATTATTTAACCTCTCTGAAGATCTGTATGGTGATAATTCTACCTACCTCTTAGTAGAATGTAAGAATGAAATGAAACGGTGTGTCAGAAATATACAAAAAAAAAAAAAAAACTCATTGCCATCGAGTTAAATTTTACCCATAGTGACCCTGTAGCACAGAGTAGAACTGCCACCACAGGGTTTCCAAGGCTGTAATCTTTATGGAAGCATATGACCACAACTTTCTCCGATGGAGTAGCTGGTGGGTTCAAACTGCCAACCTTTCGGTTAGCAACCGAGTGCTTAACCGGTGTACCCCAGGTCTCCTGTCAGAAATATAACCAAACCAAACTGGTTGCCGTCAAGTCCATTCCGACTTATAGTGACTCTATAGGACAGAGTAGAACTGCCCCATAGAGCTTCCAAGGAATGGCTGGTGATTCAAACTGCCAGCATTTTGGTTAGCGCCACCAGGACTCCATCGGAAATGAAGTGGGTGTTAAATAAGTGCTCAACATTGACAAATAATTGATAAGTGAAAAGTTCTAGCACGGTTTTTAATGAGGATTAAATGGGTTAATATATATCACTGCCTTGGTGTTGTTGTTAATTGCCATCAAGCTGACTTCAACTCATGGCAACCCTATATGTACAGAGTAGAACTCCTCCATAGGGTTTGCAATGGCTGTGACCTTTCAGAAGCAGGTTGCTGAGTCTGTCTTCCTAGGTGCCTCTCAGTGGATTCAAACAGCCAACCTTTAGGCTAGTACTTGAGCATTTAACCATTGTGCTACCCAGGGACTCCTCCCACATTGTTGTTGTTAGGTGTAGTTGAGTAGGTTCTGACTCATAGCAACCCTATGTACAACAGAACAAAACACTGCCCTGTCCTGCACCATCCTCACAATCACTGGTATGTCTGAGCCGTTGTTGCAGCTAGTAAATGTTAGTTAGATGATACTATAATTATTATTGTTATTAAAGTAATCTCCAAATAAGCATAGCTATTATTATTGTTGTTATTATCTTATCAAGTCTGAATTTCAGTTCTTAGCTCCTGCTTTGGTATCTCTTATTATCCTAATTAGAGACTAGAAATATCTAGCCTACCCAGAGCTCAAAATCCCTTTTAAAAGTGAAAGCTGAGAGAAGCCAGTATGTATGAGCTCTCATCTCTGAACTTGTGCCTACTCATAATTCACATCCTGCCTGCTCTTTCCTCGTTTATTTTTCTAACATTCTGTACAGCACTACATAAAAAACTGCCAGTGAGCATGGCTACTTTGAAAACCTTGCCTCTCTCTAATTGGGGCCAGCAACACACCATGTTCCCTTCCTGCTGATCAGGGGCTATTTCCTTGCTCTAGGAGAGATTTGACACTGCCATTCCCAATCCACGAACCCACATGTCACTGTCACAGGCCTGGTTTTGATCTTTGAAGCACCTCTTCCTAAACTGATATTCAGACTCCTTGCTTTTAAGGAAAGGAGACCTGGTGCCTCCATCAGATGTTATTAACCTGAGGAGAAACACAAATCCTGCCATGACAGATGTGGCATATGACATAAGCATGCTGTTGTCTCCAAGAGTCTAGTATGGACAGTCTGACAGGAACAGCCCAGACTGCAGACTGGCATTGCATATACAAGAAACCATCTGGGCAAAGGGATGAATCTGTTTCAAATTAGGGGGGTAGAAATACAGTAAGATGATTGCACTGATTAAATAACTGAAAACAATTTATCAGCTCAATAAGTTGTCACACCATCTGTCACATAAATGAGACAGTAAAACGGATTTGGCCTATAACACAGTCTGATGAAATGCAAACTAGATCTGATTATTCATTTTTAATTCATTGTTTTTGTTACCACTGTGGAATGAACTTCCTAGTTTTAGTAGTCAGTCATCAAGAATTCAGTTCTTTCCTTGAGTTCCTTTTGTTTCTGCTCTTTCATTTTCTGAAATCTTAGTTTTCCTAAAAACTTTTTGGGGGAGCCCAGTTAGAGGACTGTTTTAGTTTATAAGGCTGCCATAACAAAATGTCACACAATGGGTGGCTCTAAAGAACAGAATTTTTTTTCCTCATAGTTCTAGAAGCTGGAAATCTAAATTCAAGGCATCAGCAGGGCTCTGTTTTCTCTCTCTCTTACTGTTGGCTCTATGGAAAGATCCTTCCTTGACTCAGCTTCTGTAGCCCTGGGCATTCTTTGACATTTCGTGGCTTATTGATGGCTCTGTAGAAGCTGTCTTCTCCACCCTGCGTGTGTGACCTTCTGCCATGTCTGTCCTCTTTTATTAAATGCCACTCAGAAGGGATCAGGATTAGGATCCACCCTATTCCAGTATGACTTTGTTAATTTAACTGATAATATCTGCAGTGAAAAATCCTATACCCCAAACAAGCTCACATTCAACCAGTGCAGGGGCAAGGACTTCAACATATCTTTTGGGGGGACACAACTCAATCAATAACAGGGATTGTACTCAAAAAGTTTGTCATCTTTTCATTCATTTTAAAAATCAATGAAACTTAAGATATTTAGTCTCTACTAATAACTTTTTTTTTTTTAATAACTGTAAAGTCCCTGGGCGGTTCATATTGTTTGCTCTTGTCTGGTAACTGAAAGGTTGGTGGTTCGAACTCAACCAGCAACACCACAAAAGACCTTCTTCAGTAAAGACTATAACCAAGAAAAACCCTACGGAGCAGTTCTACTCTGTAACACCTGGGATCACTATGAGTTAGATTTGACTCAACAGCAACTGGTTTGGTTTTGGTTTACACAGTAGAGTCAGGTTGGTAGGAGCAATATATGGAGTCAGGGATGTCATGTGTCAGAATTGGCTCCCTGGCAATGGGTTTGGTTTCCTTTTTTTTTTTCCTAAGCAAACAGGATAAAATTATTAAAGTTGAAGTAAATTCAGTTCTCACTCTGCAGCCCCAAGTCAGTAAAATATAACTATCTACTAAGGTCTATAGAGAAAACCTATAAGGGTGCTGCTGAATGGACAAAAGGAGCCAGTTTTTTAAGGAGATTATTAGAAAACAGATTTTCAATTCAGTACAGACAACTTTTATTCTGATAATTTATAGCCTGAAGGTAACCAGAAAATAGGCAATTCTTCAGTCATTTTGAGATATACACATACATGTAGTCAGTGCACCAGTTGTTAGTTTGTTGCCTCTTAGCTCCAAACCCACCCTTCTTTGTCCTGGAGCAGAACTTTTTGAACATTTCTCCTTTTCCAGCTGGCAGAATGTCGTCATTTTTAGGTGTCGTGGAATTGGTTCTGACTCATAGCAACCCCATGTACAACAAAAGGAAACATTGTTCAGTCCTCCACTGTCATGGATTGAATTGTGTCCCCCAGAAATATGTGTATCCAGTTGCCTAGGTCATGATTCCCAGTATTGTGTGATTGTCCACCATTTTGTCATCCGATGTGATTCTCCTACGTGTTTTAAATCTTACCTCTATGATGTAAATAAGGTGGGATAGGCAGCAGTTATGTTAATAAGGCAGGGCTCAATATACAAGACTGAAAATTGTGTCTTGAGCCAATCTCTTAGGAGATATAAAAGACATAAGCAAGCAGAGAGACAGGGAACCTCATACCACCAAGAAAGCAGCACCCGGGGCACAGCATGTCCTTTGAACCCAGGGTTTCTGCACTGAGAAGCTCCTAGTCCAGGGGAAGTTTGATGACAAGGACCTTCCTCCAGAGCCAACAGAGACAGCTTTTCCCTGGAGCTGACACCCTGAATTTGCATTTAGCCTACTAGACTGTGAGAGAATAAACTTCTGTTTGTGGTATTGCTGTTACATTTCTGTTATAGTGGATGACTAAGACATGCACCATCTTTATACTCTTTGCTATGTTTGAGCCCATTGTTGCAGCCACTGTGTCAATCCATCTCTTTGAGGGTCCTCCTCTTTTTTGTTGACCCTCTACTCTACCAAGCTTGGTGTCCTCCTCCAGAGACTGGTCCCTCCTGATAAGATGTCCAAAGTACATGAGACAAAGTCCTGCCATCTTTGCTTCTAAGAAGCATTCTGGCTATACTTCTTCCAAGGTATATTCGTTCATTCTTCTGGCAGTCCATTCAATATTTTTCACTAAAACCATAATTCAAATGAATCAATTCTTCTTTGGTCTTCCTTATTCATTACCCCACTTTTTCATGCATATGATATTAGGATATTAGGTCTGGTCAATAGAAGATGCTAGAGAGAGATACAGCAAGAGGAAGGAGTTTCTCTTCCTTGTTCCTGTGCTTTATGTCTTGCTCCAGTAGCTAAGTAGCCAAATTAAGGATTTCTGCCCCAATAGGAAGCTTCCTTGCTAGCAGGCAGCTCCTCTGCCATTGTTGTGAGGAAGACCAAGTAGTGCACACACTCAAGAGAATTTTGTCAGCATATCCCTAAGCATCTTCCTAGTAAGTCCTGCTAGCAACCCAGTGGGCAGCTTCTCAGCAAGACTTTTTGGCATACCAAAAAAACCAAAAGCCCAGTGCCGTCGAGTTGATTCCGACTCATAGCGACCCTATAGGACAGAGTAGAACTGCCCTAAAGAGTTTCCAAGGAGCACCTGGCAGATTCAAACTGCAGACCCTTGGGTTAGCAGCCGTAGCACTTAACCACTACGCCACCAGGGTTTTGGCATACCAGTGGGCAATTTCCTGCTTTCCAGCTCCTGCCTGCAACACTCTGCAAACTTCACCATCCAATGGGCACAGCCACTTTCTCTTCAAAGAAATTTGAATCTCAGCCTTGGGTTGAGGGTGGGAGAGAAGTTTTTCCAAATTAGTTCCTTCCTTGGGTACTCTCCTTCACCCTTAGATTTAGAAGCTGCTCTCTACATCTGTTATACCTGGACTTCCACTGCCTTTAAAGCCCAATGCAAACTCTTCCATAAATACTTTCTGGTTCCTAATGTAATTGCTTTAGTTTTTTGAATTTCCATTAATGATTTACTTAAGCCTCTCATGTGCTTCTTATTCCTTTTTCTCTTATGCTTTAGTTGTAATAAATATGAATCATAATATTATACTGTTTATTTCCATAATTAAGTTATAATTATACTGATGCCTCAGGTAAAAATAAACAGGAAGTCCAAAACCATATTCTGCAGCTACTTGTTTGCCAACGTAGATAGTCCAGAAAAATAGGTCTTCATTTTTCCCTTTTTAAGAGGAGAAGAGTTAGTGCTTGCCCTTTACACAGAATAGGTAACTAAGGGCTTGGACCACCAACAAAATAAAAGCAACAGAAAGATGAGAAAGTTTAGGTTTTATTATTATTATTTTTTCCAAACTTTTACCATTTGAAGAAATAGAAAGGAGGTATTTTGATTTTAGCATACAAGCAAGTTATACAGTTTAGCATTATGTTGATTTTAATGTACATACAGCTTCTTAAAACTTCTCAGTGCTCTGGGCTTTGGAAGGTCCTGCCTGGGAAGAATCCTGGCATCTCTTGATTTGCTCCTGCCATCATTTCTAGTACACAGTGCCATTGCTGAGCTATTGTGGATGTCCTCCTCCCTCTGCCTGTTGCTGCTATTTCATGCCATGTCCCTGCTTAGACCAGTCTGGCCTTTTGAAGGAGGGTGACTGTGAGTGTGATTTCATTTTCTCATTAACATCTTTGTTATGGATGCCCGTTGCTCAGGGTACTAAAGCATCCACTCTAATGCCCAGTCCGTGCAGGTGCCTACACAGCCATCCTCCTCTGAGGCCTTTCCACATCAGAGCCTTTGCATCCAAGTGGGTTCAGACACCCACCCCACACAGAACCTGTAAACTTTATCTGTCTTCTATTTCCTGAGACATCCAACTGACACAAAGAATTGATTCCAGGCTGATGATTCATCAGAAAAGCTTTATGAACTTTAGGAAAGAACTGAACGGGAGGCCTTGGAGGATAAGTCACTCTCTCATTCCTTCCAATTGAGTCACTCTGTCCCTAAATGGATGAATATCTGCAGGAATTCTGGTCAGATCTACATTTTAAATATATCCAGATTTTAAACACTTCTCACCACTTCCACCTCTACCAAATTCGTTTAAGTCTTATTTCCTCAAAAGTTACAGTACCAGTTCTGGTCTCCTTGTTTCCATGCTGGCCCTAGCTATCATAGACTCTTTCTTACACAGCAAATAGAATGATCTCTTTGTGTATGTAGGTCATCTTATGCCACTCCTTTGCTCAAAGTCTTCCCATAGCTTTTCATCTTAATGAAAGAAAATAGTTCTTACCATGGTATGTGACCTGGCCCCAGACACATTCTGATCACTTCCTTTGCTCTCTCCTCACTGTGTGCCAGTCATATTTTCCTCTTCACTATTTCTAGAAATTGCCAAGCACATTCCTACTAAAGTCCTTTCCCTCATTCATGGAATGCTATCCCCAGAAATCCATCCACATGGCTGGCTCCATTACTTCATTTTCATTTTCCTTGATCCTGTCTCACATAATTCACTTCCCCTCACCACCATCACCACTCTGTGTCTCCTTGTCCTATTTTGTTTTTCTCTTGGTATTTATCGCATTTGACCTATTCTGTTTATCTGCTTTTTATGCCTTGCCTCCTTTCAATAGGAGTCTCTGTGATAGCAGGGATGGGATAATTCACTATTATCCCTTCTTCATCCAAGTTAGCATCTCAGTCATAGGAGGTGTCCAGTAGGTATTTTTTGAAAAAATGGAATTACTGACATTCTGATTTTCATCACAATAGTGGCATAGTGGTTAAGAGCTATGACTGCTAACCAAAAGGCCAGTAATTCAAACCTACCAGACGCTCCTTGGAAACTCTATGGGGCAGTTCTACTCTGTCCTACAGGGTCGCTATGGGGTCACTGTGAGTTGGATTCGACTCAATGGCAGAGGGTTATCGATTTTCTCAGGAGCCTTCATTTGCCTCTTTGCAAAATTTAGTGCAATTAAATTAGACTGACTAGACGAATAAATTATTTTGTAGGAAATCATGAGGACCATAAAATAATTTTTTTTAAGTAAAAAAAAAAAAACTGCACACAAAAAAGGTTTAAGTTTCAAATTATTAAGAGCATGAACTCTGGGACCAGACAGTCTGAAGTCAAAGTCCAGCTAATTCAGCCACTTACAAACTGTGTGACCTTGGGCAAGTTACCAAACTATCTGTGCTTCTGTTTCTTACCTATAAAGTAGAAATAACAGTAGTACCTATCTCATAATTTGTTATGAGGATTAAATGAGCTGGTATTTGTATAATGCTCAGAACTGTACCTTGCATGTGGTCAGTGCTACATAATACTTTTGTGAATAAATAAATAAATCTTCCTGTTCCATACATATATATAACCCATTGCCATTGAGTCAATTCAGACCCCTAGTGACCCTATGGGACAGAATAGAACTGCCCCATTGGGTTTCCAAGGAGCAGATGGTGGATTTGAACTCCTGACCTTTTTATTAAAATACATATTAGAACAGAGAGAAAGAAGAAAACTTTCAAAATTTTTTCCTACTGACTGTAACATTGCCACTAAACCTGACAGAGGCAGATAAACCTGACAGAGGCAAATAGTAAAGATCAAACTATGAGTAATAACACTTTTGGATATAAATGTAAAAATCATTTAAATAAAATATTAGTAAATAGTTTAGCAGTGTATATATGGTACATTTCAGTGTAATGAAGTATGATTCAAATCTAAAAAGCAAGAATGATTCAGTAGTATTAAATGTATTAATATGGGAGGAAAAACTATTATCTCGATCAATGACTTGGGCATTTAACAAAGTTCAATTTCCATCCTTAATAATGGAGAAAAAAAAGAAAACCATTGAATAGATCCTGAACAGCTCTCCTTCCAAATTTCCTGACAAATACTCCAAACTTTATTCTAAAAGCCAGGCTAGAAATAGTGACAGTGCCAGGTGGAAAGATTGATTTACTGTAGTAAAAATAAAGTAATATTCGTGTAACATTAAATAAGCAATATTCAACTAGCATATTACAAAATTCTAGAAATAAACTGAACTGTTTACCTTCATGGAAGAATCTAGACATAAAATTTCCTGTGTTTCCAGACTTAAACCCAGAAACAAAATTTACTCCAAATATATAGGTTTTAGTAATTTTTACTCAAATTAGATTAAACAAAATGCCCAATATAAAGATTATTTGGGAAAGTATAATAATCTAATTAGCTGTTATTTTCTCCACTCATTGTTAAAACGTGAGGTCTTAGTCATATCTGAAGATTAAGTTTAACTGAATCTTGCTGTGATGATTGAAAATCATTCAACATTATTGCTTTTTAAAATTCTTTTACTTAAATCCATTTTCATAAATTACAAAAGTAGCATATACTCTCTCTGGACAATTTAACAACGAAAAATTAATGGTCTGACCTCTCTATTTCCCCTGTGGTGGACGGTGCTGGATGCCTACCCAGCATTCGTTCTCTCTTAGACCTTTCTGGTTAAATACTGATTTTGTTCAGTGATACATCACCCCTTCATGTAGCTCAGGCGCCCAAGGGGAAGCTGACCCCACCACAAACTCAAAAAGTCTGCATGACACTCTTAGAATTATTGAGGATTCCAGAGTTTTTGCTTACCTGGGTTGTACCTATAGGGTCGCTATGAGTCAGAATCAACTCAAAGGCAATGGATTTGGTTTTGGTTTATATTAGCAATTAAAATGGAAATTAAAAAAATGTTATTTATTAATCATTTTAAAATAGGAATGATAAACCTGTTATAAACCCAGTGCCCTGTTATATGTTAATATAAATAACTTGTTTTTACGAAGAATGGATCCCAGGGACCTCCAGGGGGTCTCCTGGCCACACTTTGAGAACTGTTGATCTAAGGCGATTTATGCCTTCACCCAGTAACTGAGGGATTCAAAACCATAGTCAGCTGAAAGTCCGTCAGGGAATGGCAAAACAGCCCAATTCAGGCCGAGTCTTGAAAAGAACTTCGCTTGGGGTTTCCGAGAAACAGGTTGTTTCTCTTAAGGGAGAGCCACCAAAAGTGGCTGTCTCTCTCTCTCTCTCTGCTTGTTGTGATGCGTGAAAGGTGGCAATAGGTCTCAGTTTGCCTGGGACAGCTCCAACTTATGTCTGTTGTCTTTGAGTAAGTATTAATAGCACCGCCTTCCAGTCTCCAAAATTTCCCAATTTAGGTTATAAATTATACAGTCATGGTAGGAGTGTGGACAGGAAACAAAGAATTCTAACAACTCTTTTGCCATTGTGAAGAAAGCAGATAGAAGAAAAAGCTAGTGTTCAAAGCCTGCAAAGAGGGAACAGCCAAGAAATCAGAGAGGAACAGAGGGAGAGACACTGACCCTGAAATCAACCAGGAGCTAGATTTTTTTATGAGAGCCAATCCATTTCCTCATTTTCAAAATCAATTTGAATCAAGATCTTTAGTAATTGCAGCGAAAGGCAACCTAACAGATGCACTTCCATCACCTCAAGTGACAGGTGACAACTTGGTGTGTGTCTTTTCACGGCTTTCCCCTTGGCCATACAAATATGTGTATTCACACACACACGTATTTCACATAAAAGGTTTCAGACGTTTTGGCTGGGGTTTGTTTTTATAAGAATGCAGTCACTATACATATTTTTTCCCTAACTTAATAATACATTGTGGACAACCCTCTTGTTCTGTAGTTACAAATCTGACTCTTTTTAATAGTTTCATAATATTTTAGCATATAAATGTACCACCATTTATTCCTTTATTGGGCATTCAGGTTTATTTCAGGTTTTACTACTATTCATAATGTATTGGCATGTTAAGGAAATAGGTTTTACCTATAACACACAATTAATACATTAAGCGTTTGGCTGGTAACCAAAAGGTCGGCAGTTCGAGTTCACCAGCCACTCCTTGGAAACCCTACAGGACAGTTCTACTCTGTCTATAGGGTTGCTATGAGTCGCAATCGACTAGACGGCAATGGTTTTTTTTTTTTTTTTTTTCAGTAATAATATGTGAATTACATACTCAATTAATCAGATACATATCACACATTATTTAAAATAATGAATGTTATTACCTATACCTAGAAAAATGAATCTACAAATCGAGATAAGATATAGAAGATTAAACTCTTAAAAACAGTTTGTCTTAGTTACTTTATCGAGCATATATAAAACATAAGCCTCATAGTGTCTTATACAGAGCACAAAACTAGTAATTTCTTTTATCAAGATTCTGTGTCGACAAATTATATAACCATTTATAAATAAGTAAAAGGAGATCATGAACCACACTTCAGGTAGTTTTTCTGTTATTTTTCATATAAAAAAAAAAAAACACACACCCTGGATTTTATGCCCATGTACACTTTATAAAAGATAAGGTTTAAGTCTCTGTCTCTCTCTCTCATTCTTGCCCCTTAGGTATGGGGAAAAGGTTGAGGGAGGCAGGTAGAGGGAAATGGAGATGACGGTTATGTTTATAATAAATAACCCACCATTTTCTTTGAATATTTATCTTCTATTAAAAGGGTATAAATATTCATCTGATTAGTAATTTAATTCATTGCTCATATAATTCAAAGGCTATTCAGCGCTTCATATCTACAGATTTGGGGAGTATAACATCACAACACGATTTATTTAAAACTGGCCCAAGGCATTAGAAAAGAACATTTTATGCTGAGAATATTTTTGCATGCTAAAATCTTGCCCTGAACATTTTGGCTAATGGATTTATATGAATATGAAATGCATAAACCTGATACAATACTAAAAATGTAAATAGTGGAAGGTTTCCCTTTTACCCTTTCCTCTTTCCCCAAACTTCTACTCTTACTAGATACTCTTCTGGAGATATTCAAGAATATGTATGCATGTACATATCCTATGTATAAAAAAAGAAAAAAAAAAAAACCATTGCTGTCGAGTTGATTCCGACTCATAGTGACCCTACATATGCAGGATAAATTCCTAGAGTCAAAGGTATATGCATTTTACACCTTTTGACAATATTGAGAAATTGCCTTCTATAGAGATTCAATCAGTTCCACTCATTCTGTGTGCGTTGTCTGTATCCTATACTCTCACCAACAAAACGTTATCAAACCTGTTAATATTTGCAAATCTGATAAATAAAAAATGGTATCTAACTTTCTTTTTTATGTATCTGAATATAAATGAGGCTGAGAATCACCTCATATATTAAAAAACTTTTTTTCCCCCATCTGACTATTTATATCCTTGGCTCTTTTTATTTCCTATTGAGTTGTGGTCATTTTCGTATTCGTTTGTTATTGTTCTTTATTGCATATTAGAGAAATTAGTCCCAGTAACATTTATGGTAAGTATATTCTCTCAATTTATCATTATCTGTTTGATTTTTATTATTTTTGTTATAGGGTAATTTTAAGATAGATAATTAAAAACAAAATTTAGATAGATAGAATTTATTTTCTTCTATGGCCTGGGTTTGTTGTTATTCTTAGAATGATTCATTCTTAGATTAAAGAAACATAACCCATATTTTCTTCTAGTTGCTGGTTTTATTTTTCCTGCTTAAGTTTCTGATCCACCTGAAATGTATTCTGGTTTAATAAGTGAAATATAGATTGATCTCTTTACCCTGCCCCCATTTACTGACTAACTATCTCTACCCCAGAGACCCACAATGCCATCTTTTCATAAACTACAGAGAGGAAAAAATAATAATAATAGTACATATGTTAAAAAATAATACATGATGTTAACACAAGCAGAGCTCTTTTTCTCTATGTTTCTTCACTCCAGAAATGTTCTGGCTATGTTCAAATCCAGGGTTATTCATCAGAGAAGCAAAATTATTACTGTGTTACACAAAAGGATATTCTTGGGACAGGATGTAGGGTGGGCCTTAGGTAATATTTAACTATTCTAATTCTATTTAAATTTATTTTTTAAACTTCAAATAAAAAAAATTTTGTTAAAAGGATAAGATAAATCAGTAGGGATGCAGATACGGCATCAAATTAAATAAATTTTCTCTTTAAATCACCTTCAACAACAATATCATTCCAATGGGTTGCTCCTGAGAAGAACTTCCTATATTTGGGTATTCAGTTGTTGTTATTTGGCAAATGGAGCAAATTATCTGAATCCCTACAACAAAAGAAAATTGTGGGTTTTTTTTCTTTTGCCATGTTTTCTGATCTAGTTTCCACTAATTAAGCAGTAATTTAGCCCCTTACACTTTGAAGTTACACTCATTACCTGGCTTCTGTAAGTCAACAAAAGGCAACATCTAAAGCCCTCAGTATTGGTCCATCACTTTGGAGACTGCTAATTGAATGTAATTACTTTATTTTGTGCCAGAGTTCATACTTGTAACATTGCCTTGTAATAATTTAAATTGTCTGCATACTGCAGGGGGACTGTTTGACGCCAGAGTGGAGACGGTCAGGCAGCCACTTGGGCCTTGGGAGCGAAGTCAAAAGTAAGGAGACATTGTCATTTGGCTACCTACTCATTAGCCGCCCTCTCTGGCTGTCTGTTGTTTTGAGTGGACAGGATGTGTAGTGACTGAATCTTGCTCCTAAAAATAGCTGTGAAAACATGTATTTGGGATGTACAGTAATTGGTTGCTTAGTTGATCGCAGATATTTTTAAAGACCTTGGGAAAAAGAAAGATATTTTTACACAGTGACCTTGCAGTATCACATTACTTTCTCTCCCTGTCTCCCTCTGTGCGTGTGTGTCTGTGTGTGTGTGTGTAAAAAGGGAGAGGAAGAGAGAGAGGAGAATTCTAAAGGCAAAGATCAAAAAGATAAAAGGTAGAGTTGCCCTTCATTATCTGGGAGGAATTTGAAGAACGGTGTGTCATTGAAGAATGAAAACAAGTCCTCTTGCCATTTTCATGGCCTGAAAGTTTGGCAACCACCTTTCTTCCAACTTCATTTTTACTGCACCTCAAAAGTTTATTGTAGAGGGTGCAAATTACAAGCCTGAAGTCCTTAACAGCTGTGGAAAAGCTCTCTGACCTACACACTAGGTGCAATCCAGGCTGAATTTTGCCTCTACCTGGATGATTAACTATACGGTAAATGTGGTCTCACTAGTTCTAATAATAGGGCTTTCCTTTGGTTCTTTGTGGACCAGGAAAATAAGAGCATCTTCCCTGAGTGTCAGAATCCTCCCCTTTTGTTAATGGTGCCAGCAGGTCTACACCACTGGCAGTTAAACCTCATGGGAGACTTTCAATCTCAAATTGCATTCAAGTTAGAAAAAAAAAAAAAAAAACTATAGCTGTAAAAGAAATGGTAATGTGTATGGAACAGGACAAAAAAAATCACTGAAAAAATAAAATGAGTTTAATTTGGATAAAATTAAGTGTAAATCTTTTATTTGTCTGAACCGTCTCCAACGAATAAAATGGCCACCAAAGTAATAGATACCAATTCTTCCCTAATACGTCTCTGTGTGTTGATTTTTAATTGAGATATAGTTTACATAAAATTCAGCTTTTTAAGTGTACATTTCAGTGGCTTTTAATGTATTCACAAAGTTGAATAACCATCACCACTACGTAATTGCAGAACATTTTCATCACCCAATATGGGACCCCAAAGCCATTAGTAGTCACTCCTCATTCAACCCTGCTCACCCAATCCTGATTACCACTAGTCTACGTTTTCTCTCTGTAGTTTCACCTATTCTGGACATTTCATATAAATGAAATCACCCAATGCATGCCCTTTTCTGATTGGTTTCTTTCACTTAGCATGTTTTTAAGGTTCATCCACGTTGTAGCATATATGAGTATTTCATTCCTTTTTATGGCTGAATAATATTCCATTAACAATTTGTTTATACATTCATCACTTAATTGACATTTGAGTTGTCTCCATTTTTTTGGCTATTATAAATAATGCTGCTATAAACATTTATTTACAAATTTTTGTGGGGGACATATATTTCCAATTTTCTTTGGCATACACCTAGAAGTGGAATTGCTGGGTCATATGGTATCTCTTTTTTTTATGGTATCTCTATGTTTAACTTTTTGAGGAGCTGCCAATCTGTTTTCCAAAGCAGCTGCATCATTTTACATTCCACCATGTAACACCACCAACGTGTGAGAGTTCCAATTTCTCCAATACTTCTTACTGTGTGTCTTTTTTTTATTATAGCCATTGTTAGGGGAGTGAAGTGTTTTCCAGTGGTTTTGATTTGCATTTCACTAATGACTAACCGCCAGGCACTCTTTGGAAACTCTATGGGGCATTTCTACTCTGTCCCACAGGGCCGCTTGAGTCGGAATCGACTCAACGGCAGTGGGCTTTTTTTTTTTTTTTTTTAATGACTAATGATGTTGAGCATCTTTTTATATGCTTATTGGCCTTTGTATATCTTCTCTGGAGAAATGTCTATTCAACTCCTTTGCCCATTTTTAAAAATTGGATTATTTGTATTTTTATTGCTCAGTTTTAGGAGTTATTTATGTATTATAGATACTAGATCTTCATCAGATATATGATTTGCAGGTATTTTCTGCCATCCCATTCATCTTTTTGATAGTGTCCTTTGAAGCATAAGAGATTTTTAGTTTCGATGGTGTCCAAGTTACCTATTTTTCTTTGGTTTCTTGTGCTTTTGATGTCATACGTAAGAAACCATAACCTAATCTTAGATGTTTTCTTCTAAGAGTTTTATCGTTTCAGGTCTTACATTTAGGTCTTTGATTCATTTTTAGTCAATTTTAGTATGTGGTGTGAGGTAGGCATCCAACTGTGTTCTTTTGCATTTGGCTATTCAGTTGTCTCAGCACCACGTTGAAAAGAGTATTCTTTCCCCATTGCACGGTCTTGGCAGCCTTGATGAAATCGATTCACCATAAATGTATGGGTTTGTTTCTGGGCTCTCAATTCTATTCCATTGATCTTTTTGTTTATCTTTTTGCAAGTCCCACACAGTCTTAGTTACTATAGCTTTGTAGTAAGTCATGAAACTGGGAAATGTGAGTCCTCTAAATTTGTTCTTCATTTTCAATATTGTCTTGAGTGTGTGTGTAGTTTTTAAAATAATTATAATCAAATTCACAATAGGAATTTTTGAAGCCTGAGAAAATGAGGAAAAAAAAGTTTCAAAAAAATTTTAAAGATCTTATCATTAAATAATTTCTAATAATCTGACCACCTTAGTCTATAAATTGCTCTGTGGTAATAAAGGAAACTTTTTTTGCAAAGGTCTTAACTCATTCAAAAGCCAATCAACATTTATCAAGCTGATGTTTTAGAATGTTACATTGTTGTGGGAGTGAAGAATGCAGTAGAATATCCTGGCATATACTCAGTGGAGATTTGGAGTCAGAATTCCTGTATTTTTCTTTCAGCTCTCTATTCATTGCTGATAGCCTAGAGAAAGGCAATTTACCTTTGTAATTTCTGGTTTTTCTCTGTATAATTTGATTATAAGTCCATGTTCCAGCCAGCTGGGATGAAAGGGGAAGTGGAGAGCACATATCTTCCCTTTAATGTCTCAATCTGAAAATTGCATACATCACTTCCATTTACATCCTCTTACCCAGGACTTAGGTATATGACCACACCTAGCTGCAAGAGAGGCTGGGAAATAGTCTTTATTCTACCCAACCATATGCTTGGCTAAAATTCACAGACACTAGAGAAATAAGAGCCATCACACGAATAGACATATGCACACCCATGTTCATTGCATCATTATTCACAATAGAATTAAAAAAAGATGGAAACAACCTAAGTGTCCATCAACAGATGAATGGATAAGAAAATTGGTACTCACACACAGTGGATTACAATGCAACAATAAAGAACAATGATGAATCTGCAAAACATCTCACAACATGGATGAATCCGGAGGGTGTTATGCTGAGCGAAATAAGTCAATCGTAAAAAGACAAATATTGTATGAGACCAATCTTATGAAAACTCATGAAAAGGTATACACAGAGAAAGAAACAATCATTGATGTTAAAGGGAGTGGAGGGATGGGGAGGGAAAAACACTAACTAGATAGTAAAAGTAAGTGATAACTTTAGTGAAGAGTAAGACAGTACACAATACTGGAGAAGTTGGCACAACTTGACCAAGGCAAAGTCACAGAAGCGTCACAGACGCATCCAAACATCAAAATTTCCTTTTGAGTTAGTGGGCTGAGGACTGAGGACCATGGTCTTGCGGGGAGGGGGTGCATCTAGCTCAATTGGCATAAAATAGTTTATAAAGAAAATGTTCTACATCCGACTGTGGTGAGTAGCATCTGGGGTCTTAAAACCCTGCGAGTGGCCATCGAAGACGTATCTACTGGTCCCATCCTGCCTGGAGCAAAGGAGAATAAAGAAAACAAAAGACTCAAGGGAAACATTAGTCCAAAGGACTAATAAGCCACAACTACCACAGCCTCCACCAGGCTGAGCCCAAAACAACTAGATGATGCCCAGCTACCACCACCAACTCCTCTGACAAGAATCACAATAGAGAGTCCTGGATAGAGCGGGAAAAAAATGTAGAACAAAATTCAAGTTCACACACACACACACACACAAAACCAGCCTTGCTGGTCTGAAAGAGACTAGAGAAACTCCAAGAGTATGGCCTCCAAACACACTTTTAACTCAGTACTGAACTCACTCCCAAGGTTCACCCTTCAGCCAAAGATTAGACAGATCTATAGGCAAACAATAACGCACGTGAGGAATGTGCTTCATAGTTCAGTCATATATAGGAGAATAAATGGGCATACCAGCCCTAAAGCAAAAATGAGAAGGCAGAAAGGGATAGGAAAACTGGACTAATGGAAACAGGGAACTAAGGTGAAGAAGGGAAGAGTGTTGGCACAGTGTGAAGTTGGCAACCAAAATCACGAAACAATTTGTGTATTAATTGTTTAATGAGAAACTAGTTTGCTCTATAAACTTTTACTTACAGCACAATTAAAAAAAAAAATTCATAGGCACTATCTGCCACAGCTGGGATAACACACTCCTGTCACCCTGCTCAATTAAGACTCATTAACCCCTTTACTTTATTGGTAACTGTCTTACTCATCTAGTGTTGCCGTAATAGAGATATCGCAAGTGGATGATTTTAACAAACAAAGGTTTATTCTATCACAGTTTAAGAGGCTAGAAGCCTGAATTCAGGATGCCAGCTCCGGGGGAAATCTTTCTCTCTCTGTCAGCTGTTGGGGAGGGTCCTTGTTTCCTTTCAACATCTATGAGCTCAGCATTCCTTGGAAATCTCCATGTGTCTTGGCTTCAGTCTTCTCTGGGTCCAGGAGGTTCCCAGAGCAGCGACCCTGGGTCCAAAGGACACATTCCACTCCCAGCTCTTCTTTCTTGGTAGTAGGCACTCCCTCTATTCTCTGCTCCTTTCTCTCTCCTTATATCTCTTGTAAGACAAATGATGTGACTCAAGAAAGTGTATGACTTAAGTAAGAATGGTGTGACTCAAGATACAACCTTCCCTAATCCTGCCTCATTATCATAACAAACATAACCTAACCCTCATTAACATAACCTAATCCTGCCTCATTAACACATAAAGGTCAGGATTCACAACACACAGAATGGAGGATAATTATATCAGATCACAAAATGAAGGCCAATCACACAATACTGGGAATCACAGCCTAGCCAAGTGGACACATATTTTTTGGGAACCAAATTTATTCCATGACAGTACGGCTAATTTCTATCCTTCAATTAGAAAGGTTTGTGCATGGTTAATGACACACTTTTCCCCCTTCAATTATAGCCTTCACAGAATCTGTAAATGTTCTTGGAACTCTGAAAATACTTTCTTCATTTTTAGGTTTTATTTTTATCAAAGTACTGCAGATACTTGGTAACTAATCAAATACTACAGAAAAGTTTAACGAGAAGCAATAGCCATTCCCTCAGCCCACAGCCTGTGACCTGTTTCTAATTTTAATTCTTATGGTCATTACTTCTACGGCTATATATATTTTTAAATATCTGTTCTTGTTTTATCTAATTTAGACAAAACCTATTAATTCCCTCGCATAGCAGATGAGGATTTCACTTACCTGCTGTATCTCATTACCCCATCTACTCACTCATATCAGTGTTCGATATTTTGTTTTATTTTTAGCTCCTTAGTTCTTTTATTAGTTACTTTTATAACCTTTAATATACTTAAATTTGTTTCTTCTTCCATTAATTTTTAGAGTATATTTACACTTTCACTTCATGAAATGAGGATATTAGCAACCCTATAGTTTTCTCCTTTTCTCTCCTTATTCCTCATTTTTCTGTCAACTGCATTTTTACTTTTACGGTATCAAAATTGTGAACAATTTCATTCTTCTGGGCAACTGTATGAAGTCTTAACACATGCCTTTCCTACAAGATGGTTCTAAAAGTTAGCTAGGATGTATAGTATTTACATTATTATCAGTATGTAAATAATATAGTAAGTTGGGTCAATTGGTGTGTTAGAATTACAGTTTCATATTTACAGACCTATTTCACAGTTGCTGGGTCAATCAAAGGAGACTGCTTCTAGCATTAGTGTCAATTTTTTTTTTCTTTTTAGGCTTCATCAATTGTTATTATTGTTCTTAGGTGCTGTCGAATCAATTCTGACTCATGGCAACCCCATGTGATGGAATAGAACTACTCCATAGGGTTTTCTTGGCTATAATCTTTAAGGAAGCAGACCAACAGGTCTTTCTCCTGCAGAGTCACTGGCTGGGTTCAAACCACCAGCATTTTGATTAGCTGCTGAGCACTTAACCATTTGTGCCATCAGGGCTCCTTCATCAATTGCTTCAAATCATTTGTCATTTGAGTCTATCTTATTTGAAACAACAATTTCTTGTTCTTAAAGTTTCTTATGGAGCCCTGGTGGTATAGTGATTAAGAGCTTGGCTGCTAAACAAAAGGCCAGCAGTTCAAATCCACCAGCCACTCTATGGAGCAGTTCTACTTTGTCCTATAGGGTCTCTATGAATTGGAACTGACTTGACGGCACCTAATAACAAAATTTCTTACAGCTTTTATTTGATTTCTTGCAGGATTTCTTTTTATCATGAACAATTTTTTTTCCTTCAAATTCTCTATCCAATCATTTATTCTTAGTCATTTCACATACTTTTTTGTTTTTCTTACAGAAATTTCCTTCAGAACACTCCCTCCTGCTCCATCAGATGGTTGCCATTAGCCTTCTGCAGAGTTTTATACAGGACATTCCCATCAATAACCAAAACCCAAACCCACTGCCACCTAGTTGATTCCAATGATTTTTTAGATACAACACCAAAAATATGATCAGTGAATGAAAAAATTAGTAAGTTGGACTTCGCTAAAATTAAAACTTCTGCTCTGTGAAAACCATGGTTAAGAGAATCGTTATGGTTTGAATTGTGTTCCCCCCAAATTTCTGTTGTCAATCCTAACCCCTTTACCTGTAGTTATAATTCCATCTAGGAATGGGTTTTCTTTCTTATGTTAATGAGACAGTACTAGTGGAAAGTGTGTTTTAAGTCAATCTCTTTTGAAATAGAAAAAAGATTAAACAAGCAATCAAGCAGATATGGAAGAACAGAGATACCAAGCTACATGAAAATTGCCAAGGTGCAGAAGCTCAAAACAGATAAGGAGCTTTTTCAGAGTGGACAGAAAGAGAAAGCTTTCCCTAGAGCTGGCACCCTGAATTCAGACTGCTATCCTCTTAGCTGTGAGAAAACAAATTTCTATTTGTTAAAGCCACCTGCTTGTGGTATTTCTGTTACAGTGGTACTAAGTAATTAAGACAAGAATGAAAAGGCAGGCCATAGACTGGGAGAAAATAAATACAAAATGCACATCTGATAAAGGGCTTGTATCCAAAATATACAAAAGACTCTTAAAACTCAAAACTAAGAAAACGAAAAACCCAATTAAAAAGAAAAAAAATGGGCAAAAGATCTGAACAGACACCTCACCAAGAAGATACACAAATAGCAAATAAGTATTTTGGTGAGATATGAAAATATGCTCAACATCATATATCATTAGGGAATTGCAAATTAGAATAATAATTACCATACTTCTACTATTGTTTTGGGTTCCCTTAAAGCTGTATATGAATGTTTATAGCAGCCTTATTGATAACCGCTGAAAATTGGAAGCATCCAAAATGCCCTTCAATAGATGAATAGATAACACACGGTGATACACCCCTACAAGGGAACACTACTCAGTGATGAAAGCAAACAAATTATCAAACCACAAAAAGACATGGAGGAACCTTAAGTGCATATTGCTAAGTGAGTATATTCTTAAAGTTTTCATTCTGAAATTAAAGGTTGAAAAGGCTACGCATTGTATGTCATTATGGAAAAGGCAAAATTAAGGGAATAAAAAGACCAATGGTTGTGAGCAGGGGAGGGATGAATAGGTGGAGCATGGGTATACCTAGGGCAGTGGAACCACTAAGCATGGTATTATAATGACAGTTACATGACATCATGCATTTGTGAAAATTCACGGGATTGTACAACACAAAGAAGGAACCCTAATATAAATTATGGATTCTAGTTAGTAGTGATGTATCAATATTGGGTCATCAATTGTAACAAAACTATCATACTAATGCAAGATGTTAATTAACCATAGGGGAAACTGTGTGCAGGGGGAAAGAGGGTATATAGGAACTTTCTGTACTTTCTGTGTTATTTTTCTGTAAACCTGAAACTGCTCTAAAATGCAAAGATTTTTTTTTTAAAAAAAAGGAAAAAAATCATAGACAAGGATTGATATCCTTGCTGTGATAATGAGCTCTTACAAGTAAGTAAAAATTTAAAAATTCCCCAAAGAAAGCAATGCAATTATATGAATAAATGATTTGAAAAAGAATAAATAAAAATGGAAACTAGATTGTGGAAAATAGTTATTTCCAAAAAATAGAAAAACAACAAAAAGTTGTCTTTTTTACATATCAAATTGAAAAACCAAAATAAATTTTAAACAAGGATACTCTTTAGTCATGACAAGAAACCCTAGTGGTTAAGAGTTCGGCAGCTAACCAACATGTCAGCAGTTACAAATTCACCAAGAGCTCCTTGGAAACCCTACAGGGTAGTTCTACTCTGTCCTACAGGGTGGCTATGAGTCAGAATCCACTCAATGGCAATGGGTTTGGGGTTGGGGGTTTGATGTAGTCATGACATACTGGGGGAAACAGACACTCTTTTACCCAGCTTGTGCCACTGAAAAGTAGTATAAAATGTATGGCATTCAGTTGACCAATATTATCGAAGGCCTTAAAAATGTGCATTTCCTTTGACCCAGCAATTTTATTTCTAGGAATTTAACCTGTTGTTAGGTGCTGTCGAGTCGGTTCCAAATCACAGCAACCCTATGCACAACAGAATGAAACACTGCCTGGTCCTGCGCCATCCTCACAATCATTGTTATGCTTGAGCCCATTGTTGCAGCCACTGTGTCAATCCATCTCATCGAGGGTCTTTTTTTTTTTTTTGCTAACCTCTGTTTTACCAAGCATGACGTCCTTCTCCAGGGACTGACTCCTCCTGATAACATGTCCAAAGTATGTGAGATGTAGTCTCGCCATCCTTGCTTCTAAGGAATTTAACCTAGGGGTCAGAAAATCAAGCAATTAGGCAAAGATGTATATCTAAGGATATCCAACGCCACATTTTGCATAATAAAATTAGAAACAACCAAAGTACCTAAAAACAGGGGTTGGATTTATGTTGTATTCACATAAGCAAATTAAAAATGATCCTGCAGTTGCATATTTACTGACATTAGGAAGACGCCGAAGATATTGTCTAACAAGAAAATGCATGCTTCAAACCAGTAGGTGTAGTATGATTCCAATGTTTTATTGACTTTCATTGAAAAATCATGTCTGGTTTGATTCAGATGCTCAAATAATATTATATATTGTTAAAATGTCCAGGAAAAAAAAAAACATATACAGTAACATTAAAAGTGGTGTTCTCTGGTTTTTGATTTTGGTTTTCTTCCTTATAATTTTATGCATTTCCTAAAGTTTCTATAATAAGCAAGTATTATTTTTATAAGAAAAAAAAGAGTTAACATTTAATTTCTTCCATTTAAACACTTTTTTTTCTGTTTATTATCTCTTGCCAATTAGAGATCAGAATATAGGTTTCCAATTGACATGGTGTCCTTTTACCATAATTGCTTCAATTTCCCTGACCCCACTTTTCATACAGGCTTTCATATTCGACTCAGCCACAGTAAATCTATTTTTTCCCACATGTTATTTTCTTTCTGTGGTATCATGTTTTCTAATTGTTTAAGGACCAGCAGTCATTCTTTAGTTGGAAAAAATGTTATTTGTTATCTATATCATTTGGGATAATATTTTATAGTATATTATAGTAGGTATTTTTCCCTCTGAATATGACTCTTAGATATAAATAGTTCACACTCTATTCAGATATAAAGAATAACCCATTTAATCAGACCAAATGATGTGATTAAAGCCACTGTTCAGGTCAACAGAGTGGAGGTTGAGTACTTATCCAGATAATTTGATTACTGTAAACAGTCAACTTTGCCTGAATTATCTGGATAATTGCCTCATCTCTCCATTTTACATAGCCTAAGGTTCTAGGTTTATTTTTGCATCCTACAAGCCACTTTCTGCAGTGATCAGCAATCAGAGAAAATCAGATTATCACTCTGTTTAACCTTCCTGTGCCTTGGGTAATTAAGTCAACAAATTAGCTAAAGGCTCCAATGCGGAAGGGGATTGGTAGACTGTGGTCAAGACACATATTTATGAATTTTCCCTTAAGCTGCTTTTCTTGAGGAAGCTTTGATAAGAAACATATGATCTCAATTATCATTAACTCTCTGTGGTTTCCGTGTTTGGGAGCTTGAACTAGACTTTAGAAGGCCTAGGACCCCCTTCGATGTGTGCCTCAGCAGTATACTACCAGTCTGTCCACATTTTTCATCTTGTCATCTCACATTGACTGAGAAGGGGGGTCTTAAATCACTCTTCACACACTCATTGCAGGCTCAGGGGCGATACTACTTATGTAGGCTGCTTTTAGTTTTTCTTTAGGACTCACTGATAACATGCTTTTTTAATCAACCAAGTATCTTTCTTTAAGGCAATTTTTAAACAGAGGACACAGAGTTCTTTAAAGAAAGTCTCTTAAGGACACAGGAAGAATCTGTTGACGTGACAATAGTTTCCATCATACACATACAAACAAATTTAAGAAAATTATTCATTGCTATTGCTCGAAACAGATTCTGTAAAAGGAAGTCATTTTTAATCATTTTAAACATCCTATTTCTGACCAAAGGTAAATTATTTATCTATGTACACATTATACTGAGTCATTTTTAATTATTGTAAGCATTCTATTTGTGACTGGTAGTAAATTATTTGTTTATGTACACATTATACTTCTGCAGAAGAAAATATTGTTTTTAAATATTATCACTGTGGTAATATTACCTCCAAATGCAATTGAAAAGTGATACCCTCTAAAAATAAGCAAAAGTAAAATGAATTATTGTACTTATTAACTCATCATTTTTATGGGCAAACAATTACCTAGTATTCTCTAAGGCTGAGATGACTATGACTACCAAAAAACCCGAAACCAAACCCATTGCCGCCAAGTCAGTTCGACTCATAGTAAACCTAACTCCCAAGGTCTTAGAAAAAGCGGAGTCAATAATGTGCGTTTATGACAGTGGGGTTTTGAGATTATGGTGACACTATAATAATTTTATTTTGAAAAATTGTTACATATACTCACTTTTAATGTAATAGTTAATAATAAGTGGCATTATCAATTGATAATAGTGATAATGTCACTATTATTAACTAGTGTTATATTTAGTAATAGTTCCTTCATATAATGATATGCAATATATTGAATTTCCAATTAATGCTTGGTTTCAAACTCTGAATGTCATACTAAAAGTGAATGTGTACAACAATTTAAAGTGGCTACTTTGGCTGTTATGAAACCCAGGTGAAATTTTCAATTAAAATTAACTTCTTAAGGGTGATTTGCCCCAGGCAAGGAGCAATCTCATTTTTTTCCAGGGGCAGGGAACAAGTTCCAGCCTTAAATGGACATAGCTGCATCCTCTCGTCCTCCAGAAAGATGCAAAAATTAAGGAGCAGAAGAAAGACTTGGCAGTCTGTTTCGTAAAGATTACAGCCTTGGGAAGCCTATGGGACAGTTTTACTCTGTCCTTTGGAATCGACTGTACAGCAACGGGTTTATTATGCCATAGACAATTTATCAATTTCATTCTGTAAGAACTGAACAAAGAGCACTTACAGTTTTCCTGGTGCACATGAAAGAGGCGCCAGGTAAATTTCGTGTAGTGAGTATTCCTCAAGGTCCATAAAGTCAAACCAAACCCATTGCCTTCAAGTTGATTCTGACTCATAGCAACCCTATAGGACAGAGTAGAACTGCCCCATAAGGTTTCCAAGCGGCAGCTGATGGATTTGAACTGCCCACCTTTTGGCTAGCAGCCAAATAATTAACCACTGTGCCACCAGGGTCCCCAAGGTCTAAAGAAATTATAAAAACAATTTATATGAATTCAAAAGAGGAATATTTCATCTCTTTGTACCAAAAACATCTTTTGCAGAGCTTCTTCAAAACATCTTGCCTAATTTGCCTCCTAAGATATGATTTGAAAAAATACATATTAAATGCTAGATACTGCAAGTAACGCATGCCCATTGTGAAAACTTGGAAAATACATAAAAAGATAAAAAATAAATAATTGTTGGTCATCAAGTATAGACACTTTCACGTATTTTTCCAGTGTTTTCTGTGAATATGCATTTTACATAATTCAGAGCACATTGCGTATTGAAATTTCGATTCATACTTTCCCCCCACTTAATTTTATAGCATATGTATTTATCGTTTTAGAACTTACTACACTTCAAAGTTCAGTAAACTGAACTCAAACTGGCTGGAACTTATTGTCTAGATAACTGAAAAGCCTAGAGGGAAGAATGTATTCAAGCATAAACCAGAGATTCACCTGGGCTCTGGTTCCATCTACCTGTGATTCTCTCAGATTTGCTATTTTCATTTGGCTCAACCTTATGTAGCTCCCTTCATGGTACAGTAGTAAATCCATGAGTATCGGTCTCAGACTTTGCATCCTTTCATCACAGTACTCAAAAAGGGAATTTTTTTTCCATACCTGTTATGGAAGAAATTCTTTATTCCAACATTTCTAGCAAAAGTCCTAAGATACACTCTTATTGGGCTTGCTTAGGTCAGGTACACATCCCTAAAACAATTCCTAAGTCAAGGGCACACTATGCTCTGATAGGCTTAGAGCTGGGTTACATGCTCAACTCCTAGGACTAGGTCAGGGTCAATTCTACCCAGGCTACATGTGCTGAGTGTGTAATTTAATAAACTTTTTCCTGCCTCCTTAATATTTCACAAATATCATTGCAATACCTGTATAGCATCTCAATATATATCTCTATACCAACATTCTACTTAACATTCCTCTCTTGTTAGACATTCAGACTGTATTCCAATTTTCTCCTAACGTAAAACACTTTTTTTTTTTTTTAATGTACAAATCATGTTGTAAACATCTTTTTAAAAAAATATTTGGCTGCCTTTGGTTTTAAGATAGATTTCTGCAAGTATAATTGTTGGGCCAAAGAATGCAACACTTTTCTTCACTGTGCTGCTTTTCAGAACAAAGCATCTCATATACAAGGTTACCGATCTCATCACACTCTGGCCAGCATCGTCACTTTTAAAAAGTCTTTGCTAATTGCCCAGTGAAATATTTCACATCGTGATTATTTTCTATTCAACTTTCTTTGCTTTACTAATAAAGTTGATATTCCTCTATGATAATAATTGAAAATACCAAAAGGTCGCCAATTACTCTAAAGCAAAGATGAGAAGATAAGAGGGCAGGGAAACTAGAGCACTGGAAATGGAATAGCCAGAAGGAATGAAAGAGAATGTTGACATGTCATGAAAAATATAACTAATGTCACTAAACAATTTGTACACAAATTGTCAAATGGGAACCTAATATGCTGTGTAAACTTTCACTAAAAACACAGTAAAATATAAAACAAATAAATAAATAATAATTGATAATAATAATTGAACAATTGCCGTGTGCCAATCACTGGTCTGGGTATTTTACATACATCAGATCATTTAATCATCATAAAATCTATACAACTAATTAATTTCCAAAAGTAAAATAACAAGCAAGTGGAAGGCCAGTCAGGATTCTAAACCAGGCCTACCTGACTCAAATCGAAGCTTTTAGTAATCAGGCAAAACTATTTCCTGAATTATGCATAGAAATAATTGGTATTTTCTCCTATGTTAGCTGGTTATAACGTTTGCTATGATTCACTGTGAAGAATACTAACATCTGTTTGTGTCTAAAACGTAAAATAGCTCAAAGATATCATCACTGAAAATGACTGTAGAATTGCAGTATTTCTAAGAAAAAAATGAAAAATTCCAGTGAAAGTCAGTTATTACATAGATTCACATCATTCAGTTATTCAATACCTGGTTGGCCAACTAAATTTCTTTCTATAACTTTAATCAGAAACTTTCTCTGACTTTAATATTATTAATGGCTGCAAAACTGGGAAGAAGAAAAGAATTTATTGTGCAAGCCCTCTATTCTGGGACCTTGTTCTCTCAAATTCACATTGCCTAGGTAGTTCTCTGATTTTTTTGTTAATATTTTGTCCAGGTTTCTAGTTGCTGTCAATGAGAGGTATAGTCTGTTAGAAGCTGGTTTGTTACAGCTGAAAGCAAAGTCAACAAGTATTAATTAAACATCTCTTTGTAACTTGTATTAAGAATACTTACAAAGTTAGATAGAATACATTGGCTATTTGTAGTAACACTTCTAGTATAAGTTGAAAAGTGTCATGATAAAGGGAAAAATCATAACACTTGTGTCCATGTCCTTGTGTTCGATTGAAACAGTGTTACTTTCACAGAATGATTTTGTGATATTGCTGAGGAATATTCAACACACACACACAAAAACCACAACACTCCTATATTGTAAACATAGGAAGCCCCAAGAGAAAACTTTTGGTAAAAGTTTTTGAGGCATCGGTTTGCCCCCAGGGTGATCAATTTTTACATGATAATTCACTCTAACAAAAGTCTTTATAAGCCATATATATGTGTGTGTGTATATATATACACACACACATATACATATGTATATACATACACATACGTATGTATACACACACATACATACACACACATGCACATATATATATATTATATACATGGAGTCCTGGTGGCACAATGGTAAAGCACTCAGCTACTAACTAAAAGGTTGGCAGTTCAAACCCACCCAGGGGCTCCATGGGAGAAAGATGTGGAAACCTGCTCCCATGAAGGTTACAGACTAGAAAATACTATGTGGCAGTTCTACTCTGCCACATGAGGTTGCTATGAGTTGAAATCAACTTGACAGAACCTAAAAATAAAGATACATGCTTAGCACTTCTCAAGCTGAAAGAACTGAAGAAATATTTCAAGAATATTGAAGGATTCTATGGGCAAAATATTGAATGACACGGGAAGAATCAAAAGAAGATGGAAGGAATACACAGTCACTGTACCAAAAAGCACTGGTTGACATTCAGCCATTTCAGGAGGTAGCATATGTCAAGACCCAATGTTACTGAAGGAAGAAGGCCAAGCTGCACTGAAGACATTGGTGAAAAAAAGGCTCCAGGAATTGACGAATACCAATTGATATGTTTCAACAAATGGATGCAAAGCTGGAAGTGATCACTCATCTATGCCAAGAAATTTAGAAGACAGTTACCTGGCCAACTTACTGGAAGATATCCATATTTATGTCCATACCAAAGAAAAGTGATCCAACAGAATGTGGAAATTACCAAACAGTATCATTAATATCACACATCAGTAAAATTTTGCTGAAGGTAATTCAAAAGCAGTTGCAATAATACATCGACAGGGAACTACCAGACATTAAAATGGGATTCAGAAGAGGTTGCGGAGGGAGGGATATCATTGTTGATGACAGATGGATCTTGGCTGAAAGCAGAGAATACCAGAAAGATGTTTACCTGTGATTTATTGACTATGCAAAGGCATTCTATTGTGTGGATCATAACAAATTATGGATAACATTGCAAAGAATGGGAATTCCAGCACATTTACATGTGCTCGTGAGGAACCTGTATATAGACCAAGACGCAGTTGTTCAAATAGAAAAAGGGGATATAGCGTGTTTTAAAATTAGGAAAGGTGTGCAGTTTGCACCCTTTCACCACACTTCTTCAATCTGTATGCTGAACAAATAATCTGAGAAGATGTATTACATGAAGAATAACATGGCACCAGGATTGGAGGAAGGCTCCTTAACAACCTGCAATATGCAGATGATACAACGTTGCTTGCTGAATGTGAAGATCAAAGACTACAATCTTCAGTATGGATCGAACCTAAACATAAAGAAAACAAAAACTCTCACAAGTGGACCAATAAGCCATATCATGATAAACGGAGAAAATATTAAAGTTGTCAAGGATTTCATTTTACTTGGATCTGCAGTCAATGGATCAGCAGTCAAGTAACCAAATGACATATTGCATTGGCAAATTGGCTGCAAAAGACCTGTTTCATGTGTTAGAAAGCAAAGATGTCACTTTGAGGACTAAGTATGGCTGATCCAAGCCATGGTATTTTTAATCACCTCATATGCAGTTGAAAGCTGGACAATGAATGAAGAAGACTGAAGAATTGATGCCTTTGACTTATGGTGTTGGCAAAGAATATTGAATATACCATGGACTGCCAAAAGAACGAACCAGTGTGCATTGGAAGAAGTATAGCCAGAATGCTCCTTAGAAGCAAGGATGGTGAGACTTCGTCTCACATGCTTTGGACATGTTATCAGGAGGGACCAGTACTTGGAGAAGGACACCATGCTTGATAAAGTAGAGGGTCAACAAAAAGGAGGAAGACCTCAAAAAGATGGATTGACATAGTGGCTGCAACGATGGGCTCAAGCACAGCAACAATTGTGAGGATTGCACAGGAATGAGCAGTATTTTGTTCTATTGTACACAGGGTCACTATGAGCTGGAAATGAATCGACAGCACCTAAAACCGAAAAAACCAAACCTGTTGCTGTCGAGTTGATTCTGACTCATAGCAACCCTGTAGAACAGCATAGAACTACTCTGTAGGGTTTCCAAGAAGCACCTGGGGGATTCAAATACCAACTGTTTGGTTGGCAGCCATAGTACTTAACCACTACACCACCAGGGTTTCCTACCAAAGGCTGGTGGTTCGAATCCTCCGGCCACTCTGTGGGAGAAAGCTGTGGCGGTCTGCTTACTTAACAATTATAGCCTTTGAAACTCTATGGCGCAGTTTTACTCATAGGGTCACTATTAGTCAGAATTGACTCGATGGCCGTGGGTTTGGTTTTTGGTTTATACGGTTGCTAGGAGTTGGAATTGGTTCAATGGCAATGGGTTTTTTTTTTTTTTAGTATATACCTACTCCTCACTTACAGGCATGGTTGGGTTCCAAAGGCCAGGTCATTATGCAAAAATCAACATCATGTCAAAACGGAGGATGACACATCAGATTACAAAGTGGAAAATGACTACATCATTACATAACTGCCAAATTATATCATTACAGAACTGCCAAATTACATCATTACATAGCTGCCAAACCACTGAGAATCATGGCCTAGCCCTGTTGACACACAACCTTAACCATCACAGCCAGCATTATTCTCACCTTGCAGTTTGTCATTCGTTACTTCCAGAAGTATGTTGTTCATATACAAAATAGTTGGATAGTAGATTCTTTACTATTATCATAAATGGGAAATGTAGGATAACAAGATTGTCGATAAATGAGCAGTAGGTGTGTGTATAAAAGAAACCAACATTTATCCTTCCTCCTCCTCCCACCAACACACACACACAGAGTAGAACTATAAAGGGAAATCCACCTACTGTCAACATCCTTAGGCACTGAGCCACCACCACTGACAAGTCAACTCACTTGAAGAGATTATATATACATTCCTTCTGACACTATGATGTCCCCTTTGTGGCCCTCACATATGGGGGGATAGTGTCATTCTTAAATTCTCTGTCACAAGAATTGGAGGGATATTGGGCTATTAACTTGGATAGTCCTAAAGGTTTTCGACCTTATCCATGTTGCCCGAAACTGTTTGTCTCTTTTCTACTATCTACTTATCTTCTTTTCCTTGGTATATATCTTTTCAAGGTCTCTCCAAACACTTTATGAGCCTTTATCTTTTACTTGGAGTACTGGTGATGCAGTGGTTAAGAGCTCGGCTGCTCATCAAAATGTTGGCAGTTCGAATAACAGCCATTCCTTGGAAGCCCTATTGGGCAGTTCTACTCTGTCCTACAGGGTTGCTATGATCAACTTGATGGCAATGGATTTTCCTCTACTTGAACCCTTATTTCAGTATCTTTTGAATCTAAAAGTCATCACACAATTGGAAAGCAAAAACTTAATAAATACACACAAAGAAAACAAATAATAATTTTGAAATTAAACACAGTTGATATTTAGCTAGCTGTATTCTAGGAGAAATACATTTTACGACAAATGTAAATATAGATTTCTTTAAAATATTTTTAAAAATTTACTCTAAAAGAATTTCTGTAACAATGGGGACAAAGAGATGATGTAACAGTATATTGACTCATAAATGATATCTTTAAATAATCAGATATGAGTTTTATTTTGAGAATTTGATGTAAGTTAAGAAGTCACATGCTCAACTTTGTTTTGTTGCCCTGATATTCCTTCAAAAAGTCATCAATAGAGGGAGTAAATAAATTAAAAATCAAATTAATTTTTATCTATTTTTTAAGTTGTATAACCTACCTATTATTATAAAATATCTGACTTCAAAAAAGTCAGTAACTATATAAAAAAAAACACAAAAATATATAAAATATAATTATATCTATAAATATATTTATTGTTGATTATAAACCTTTTACTAGTCTAAACCATAATCAAACATGTTACAAAAATTGCATGGACTTGGATCCAAAGACCTGGGCTTTTTTATTCTTGTTCAGTTTTCCCAACAAGCCACTCAACTTCCCTGAGTCACATTTTTCACATCTTCAAAATGGAAGCAAAAATAAATCACAGAGATACTATGTTACAGAGCATTGCTGGGAGGATTAAATATCAATACTTTATGTAAAGTAGTCTACATTAATAAATATTAGTTTTTTTTCTTCTTCTTCATTGGCTTTCTGCATCTATGTGCAATCCACCTTGCCCTCCTTCCACCTCCCCTTCAAGCATCACCAACCTCTAGTAGATATCAGAAAGGGTAGAAGGATATGGTGGATTGCACATAGATTGTACATAGATGCAGAAAGCCAATGAAGAAGAAGAAGAAAAAAAAATAAACATCCTTAGTTCTTGAACTTGCTTTCCCAGCCTCATGTTTGAGCTGTCTAGGAAAACCTTCTTCCTGTAACTTCTGCTCTGTGAATCACCACTGTCTTGGTTATCTAGTGCTGCTGTAAGAGAAATGCCACAAGTGGATAGCTTCAACAGACAGAAGTTTATTCTCTCACAGTCTAGTAGGCTAGAAGTCCAAATTCAAGGCTCCAGGGGAAGGCTTTCTCTGTCAGCTCTGTTAGATTCTGGAGGAATCAGGCAATGGAGGACAACCATGCAATATCTAGAATCATGGCCTAACCAAGTTAACACATAACACATATTTTGGAGGGACACAATTCAATCCATGACACCCACCCTTTAGGGAATGTCACCTCAAGCCCACAAATGCAGGCCTTACTGCAGGCTCACTGCACCCAGTAGAACGCTTCCCCAAAACTAAGCCAATTAGTCCCAAGTTTTCCAAGACTAAGTCATTTTCCCAAGATTAAGCTCAATTTGACATAATAACCAAGCTCTTCAGCAGAACAATCAAGGCGCCTGTGATAGTTAATTTTGTGTCACCTTGGCTAAGCTGGAGTCCTGGTGGCAGAGTGGTTAAACGTTCAGCTGCTAACCAAAAGGTCAGCAGTTCAAATTCACCAGCCACTCTTTGGAAACCTTACAGGGCAGTTCTACTCTGTCCTATAGGGTCGTTATGAGTCAGAATCAACTCGACAGCAACATGTTTGGTTTTCAATCAGTTTCGGCTAAGTTATCTTGCTTGCATCAGTTGTTTTGTCAAGCAGTAGTGTATATGTTGCTATAAAGATATTTCGTAGATGTGATTAACGTTTGCAGTTAGTTGACTTTAATAAAGGAGATTAAGCTTGATAATGTGGGTGGGCCTCGTGCAATCAGTGGAAGACATTAAGAGCAAAAAACTGAGGTATCCTGGAGAAGAAGGAATTCTGCCTCACAACTGTAATGTAGAAATCCTGCCTGAGTTTCCAGCCTGCGAGTTTGCCCAGCAGATTGTGGACTTGCCAGCCTCCACAGCTGTGTGAGCCAATTTCTTAAAACAAATATTTAATCTTCATTATTGTCAAGCAGAGAGTTGTTGGAGGGCACATGTAAGCATACACACCTTGAAAAGATCCGATTGTCATGGTGTTACTGTGAGTAGGGGGCTGACCCCTACTCACGGTGACCCCATGCACAATGGCAGTTAACAACAACTATGACAGTATGTTGTTAGCTATAGCCAAGTTGCCTCCTGACTTTTATGAGCCAACCATTATGATCCATAGGGTCTTCACGGGCTGATTTTCATAAGTAAATTGCCTGGCCTATCTTTCTAGACCATCTTAGTCTGGCAGCTCTGCTGAAACCTGTTCAGCATCTTAACAAAACTCAAGCCTCCCACTTACAGATGCCTTGTGGCTGCACGGAAACCCTGGTGGCATAATGGTTAAGAGCTATGTCTACTAACCAAAAGGTCGGCAGTTCGAATCCACCAGGTGCTCCTTGGAAACTCTATGGGGCAGTTCTACTCTGTCCTATAGGTCGCTGTGAGTCGATAATCGATTCAACGGCAGTGAGTTAGTTTTTTTGAGGTGTCTGCACATGAAAGTACATTGGTTGGGAATCTAATCCTGGTCTCCCACATGGAAGGGGAGAATTCTACCATGAAACCAACACTGCCCCTACATATAATATGTTGTTGTTGTGTGCTGTAGAGTTAATTCTGACTCATAGAGACCCTATATAAGAGCAAAAGTGCCCCATAGGATTTCCTAGGCTATAATCATTACAGGAGCAGATCTCCAGGTCATTTTTCCCACGGAGCTGCTGGTGTGTTTAACCACAGACCTTTTGATTAGCAGGCAAGTACTTAACTATTGTACAACCAGGGATCCTTTAATATAATATTAAAAAAAAAAAAAAAAAGTCTGCCCTCAAGTCGATTCCGACTCATAGCAACCCTGTGTAAACTAAAACCAAACCCATTGCCATGGGAGTTAAAAATGAAAGCCAAATTACGAAGTAATAAAAATGTTGGTAATTATTAAATGAATATGAACAGTTAAATAGTCTGCATAAAGTGATTTCAATAGTCTGTATAAATTGATTTCAAGTTTTTACACTTTTAACTCACATTTGAGTGCCCAAGGAGCCCTGGTGGTTCAGTGGTTAAGCACTGGCTGCTAACCAGACACAGCTGGAATCTACCAGCCCCTCCACAGGAGAAAGATGTGCTTCCATAAAGATTTACAGCCTTAGAAGCCCTATGGGGCAGCTCTATACTGTCCTATAGTGTTGCTATGAGTCGGAATTGACTCGACGGCAGCAAGTTTGGTTTTGGGGTTTTCTGATTGCTTGAAAATTTCAGGAAATGATAAAGGTAATCACCTACTTCCTGCTGCTTTCTGGCTTCAAACTTGGATACAGCACTACTTTTGGTAAAATTAGATGAAATATTTCTTACTTCTTTACTCAATTTCCTTTAAAAATATAGTGTTCACATTTTGTAATTCTTCCTTAACTGTCCCAAATCAATAATTTCAATAATTATATATATAAACATTGAGGATATTTTTCCTTTTTTGTTCCGTTAACTTTTTATGTTTCTGTGACCATTCCCATGATTATATATGAAAGACTACCAATACACTTCATTGTTGACTTGATTTTTGGTTTTGTGTGTCCTGGTGTTGAAAGGTTAAATATTAAGGTAGGAAGAGCAGCTACATTTCTTCTAAGTTCTAAAATCCACAAGCATACTACTATGGGCCAAAGGCTGTGCAAACAGTTTGTACCCTCCTGCTAACCTAAAGACTGGCAGTTAGAACCCACCTAGTAGTACCGCAGAAGGTAGGCCTGAAGATTTACATCCCTTAAGATTACAGCTAAGACAACCCTGTAGAGCAGTTCTACTCTGGACACATGGGGTCACCATGAGTCGAAATCAACTTCACAACAACAGTAAACACTCAAACTGTTAACTTGATTCACATATTATTTTTCCTAGCTAGATACTGGACTGAAAAAGAATTCCCACCTCCAGTGAGCTTATGTTCCAGAAGCCAATTTAAAGATTCATAGTAGAAAACTTCATTGGCTTTGTATAACTATTCAACCACATTTAAAAATTTTTTTTGTGCTTGATCAAAATTTCATTGTTTTTCATTGATGATTTAGAGCAGTGTTTTTTTCCTAGTGGATGGCCCACAGTTGACCTATGAGGAGGCACTGTGGAAGCATGGCACCACGTGCTCTTGGAAGCTGCGAACTGGTGCTTCTTAGCCTAGGAAAGGTGGGAGATGGTTCAGGGTTAGGTGATGGGGCAAAGGTAGGCAAAAAAGCAGAAAAAGGGTTAGACCCAGTTCTATAAAGGGGAAAGAAATAGAAGATTGATGAACCGAAGGAGACCGTTTCCTCCAAATCAATGAGTATAAGACAAGTAGGACTTGTAGTTCCCAAATAAAAGTAGCTTATGATTCTACTCCCTATACTTATTCTTAACAAGTTAATTTTGCTGGTTTCCATATATATATGTATATATATATTTTTTTTCTTTACTAGTATGTTACTAGAACATAATATGTTTCTTCCTCTCTACATAATTTCAACAGATCTGTATTTATTTCCTAATAAGTGTCAGGTACTGTGCCAATCACTGGAAAGATTCAAGTAAATAAAATCATATTGGTATAGGCCAGGATCATGTGCTCCACCCACAGATTCTTGACTGGAGTAAGTATGGCTCAGACACCTGTACTGGGAGTGGGAGAAAGGTGGTACTTTAGGGGAGAAATTGGGATATACAATTACCAAAAGCAAGGAGAATAGAAGCTAAGTGGCCAGAGTATGAAGTTTACACTACACTAAGTATGCTTTCTTTTTTCTAAGATCTTTTTTAAAGCTCTCACCTAAAGGGCAACTAACATTTTGTTAGACTAATTATGTTGCTGACATTCTTTATGAGAATTCGTCTTTGATTATCACCTCTGCTTTAGAAATTTTTTTGGATAGCCAAGCAACAGTGGTGAAATACTAATCAGCAAAAGACCTAAGGGGAGAAATATCTCGGGAAAACAGTCAGGGCAGCATAATGATACTAATCTTGAATGAACTGGATATAATTTTTATTGAGAATGATGGCACCTGTTTATAGGTAAAGAAGGTCAGGCTCCTTGGCAAAGGAGGATCCGCCATCTTAGCATTCCCCAAAACATTGTATTTTCATATTCATTCTGATAAAATCTCATTGCCCTTTCAGGTACCAAAAATTAAGCTGTTGGTTTGAAATGTCAGACCAAAACCCATTGCTGCTGGAACTCATAGCCACCCTATAGAACAGAGTAGAATTGCCCCATAGGGTTTCCAAGGAGTGGCTGTTGGATTCAAACTGCCAACCTTTTGGTTAGCAGCCAAGCTGTTAACCACTGAGCTACCAGGGCTCCAGGTTTGAAATATTTAATCTTTTGTGTGCTCAAAAACTGTTCTTTATTATGAACCAGCCCTCTTCTGAAGATGTATGTTTTTCTACTCAACATCTATAGGAAAATAAATAATACTGGCTCCAAATATCTTGTGTAAGGGAATGCTCAAAAGTTTGATCACATGCAGGCCTCTTTGTTATGATAGAGTAAACCTTGGATTGCATCGCTCCTATCTAAACATGTTTCTCCTCCCTGTGTCTCAATTTGTATGAGGAAATCAAGATTGGTTTTCTTGGTTTGTTCCCTGTTTTGTTTCTCTTAAAGCACAAAGGCCGCCAGTTGCTCCTGCGGCCCTCTGGTCTGCTGAGTCTTTTTCTCTCATCAATCTGCTAGGGAAAAACAATTGTAAGGATGTGTGTTTTTGCAATAATTAGGAAGGAATTCTACCTTCTATATTCTCAGAGATAGCAGGAAATACAACCACTGGTCGCAATCCTAATCACTAAACTTCAGGTTTCTTAAAAGCGTTATTATTTTAACTACCATTTCTTAAAAAAAAAAAAAAAAAGCTAATTGTGGAAACCTCAGGAAATGCACAGGAAATAACTGCCTGAGAAAGGTTAGCTGGGGAATGGGGTCATGTAACAAAGTGGTAAAGCCTGGCTGAAAGTATACCCAAATATTATTATTTAATTTCTCAAATGGCTTCTGTTTGTGGCATTAAAATATTTGTAAAGAAATAACTCTGTCACAATACGAATAGCACGTCTTAGAAATATCATTACCCAGTTAGGCAAAGAGCCAAGGTATCCAGCTAATTGTTGACTTTTAAAGGCAAGGGCAAGTGGAGAGCTGAGGCAATAATCTTCCAACCAAGAGAATTTCTGTTTAAAGACTGATTGGCCACAGAGACTGCCTGTCATACACTGTTCATTTTGCTTTTTGATATTCATTTGGTTTACAAATTTACAGATATTTGGAATTGTGGAGCTAGAACATCTGATGTCATGAATATTTTGGGCTAATGCTTTTTACCCCAAAAAAGCCAATGTCAATATGAGATAGTCTTTCTCATCAGTTAAGACGAATCCAGATGTATGCAAATTCCATACTAGACAGACCCCGGTTTGAATCCCAGATTTGCCACTAGTGCCGTAAATGTGAAACTGGGCATGTTATTTATGTTCACTAAGCCTCAGTTTCTCTCTTTGTAAGATGGCAATAATAATATCTTATTTCCTTGGCTTAAAGACTCAATCTTAATTTTGTATATTTCTAAATTTTAAATGAATTATATAATTGACAAGTGAATTTAATGTGGTGTTTGTTATGTTTTCATAGGTAAATAAATAAGTACAGTTTATAATCCCCAGTATACAGAAATGAATGAAATGGTCATAATTAACTCACGATATTTTTGTAAGGGTTAAATGAGATAATACTTGAATTGTCCTTGACACATTCCTTGCTTTATAAGAAGTACTAAATAAATGTTAGCTACCACAACTACTACTATCTTTGCAGTTACAACTTCCATGACTGTAACTATCAACCTCTGTCTGTTTCCTCATGTGTGAAATAAGGGGAATAAAATACACTCTATAAAAGAGTTTAAATGAAATAACATATCTAACGCTCTTAGCAGGGTGTTTGACACCTAATAAGCTCTCCTTAAATGTTAGCTTCTACTAGTAACTCACAGTTATAACTATGGCCACTATGACAACTGCCACTACCACAGCTGCTCCTTTTAGGAGGCATTTTCCAATCCCAGTTGCTGTTGTGTTGATTCCAACTCATGATGACCCTGTGTGTGCAGAGGATGAATTGCACTCCATAGGGTTTTCAAGGCTGTGATCTTTCAGAAGCAGATTATCAGGCCTTTCTTTCAAGGCACCTCTGGGTGGGTTCAAACTCCCAACCTTTCAGTGAGTAGTCAAGCACTTAATCATTTACACCAGCCAGGACTTTATTTAGGAGGAATTACGTCCCCATCAGTCTTAAAGAACTTGCAGCCTAATTATAAAAAATATTAAAGCAAAATACTTCTCAATAAGATTTTTTCCCCACTGCTTTTCCTTTAAACTTAGCCAGATATTTGAGAAAAACAAAATCATGGGTCTTAAAATCACCTAGGTACATGAAGCAAATCTCTGCCCAAGTTCTCTGATGTCCTCAGTGAAGAGTATGTGAAAGGTACCCGGCATCTGAAAACTTCACAGAGCTCTGTTGACTCAAAATAACTGCAGAGCATTTTCTTTGGGTTTTAAATTGGCACACTTGGTAGCTCAATTTCCTATCATATTTCACCCTTCTCACTAACCCCACTTGATGCACCCTGATGCACTTACGCAAATATATACACATACAAATTGGCCGGAGCTGGGGAAGGTAGCAAAGGAAACCCCAAATGAGCAGCATAGGACTGATTACACCTTGTAGCAATTCAGAAGAAAAAATAGTTTATGGGATATCTGTCTAGTATCTGCCTTCTCTCATCACTTTTCTACCTTTTTCTTCTTCTTCTTCTTCTTTTTTTTTAACTCTGATCTACTCTTCCATTTTCAGCAGTTTTTGCAAAAGAGCTGTCTCCAGCCCCAGCAACTAGTGTGTTTCTGCTTGCCTTGTGTGAAAGGGGTTGGAAACATATCTAATGATGAAAGAGAAAAAAAGTACTAAGGAAAGAAAAGATGAATATAAGAAGATGTTCTCCATAAGTTTTATTCAATGTGAAAAAAGTCACAACTCATAGTTTAATTATTTCCTATTTATGAGACCATATATCAGAGGTACCCAGGAGCTTAATTCAATAAAAGAAGATAATAGTATATAATAACAATAACTGTGTATATATATAAGTTTATATATTTCTGTTTATGACATCTATAAAAATACACATTAATGGTTGTTTTATTAGAACCTTTTTTCTTAGAAGTAATCAAACGAAATTAGGTAAAAACAGTTGCCGTGGAGTCGACCTGACTCATGGTGACCCTATGGGTGTCAGAGTAGAACTGTGCTCCATAGGGTTTTCGGTGACTGATTTTTTAGCAGTATATCGCCAAGCGTTTCTTTCCAGGCACTTCTGGGTAGACTTGAACCTCTAGCCTTTCAGGTAGCAGCCAAGTGTACCACCCAGAAACTCCAGATTAGGTAAGGTGGTGGGTAGGGAGATATATTCGTTACAAGAAAACCTGTGGTGGAGGTGGAAGGCAGTTAGCTGTTAAATGTAGAGGCCACCCACCAGAGAGTCTCCAAATCTTCTTTCTTTTCTCTCTGACCCTCAGCTTCGTCTTGGCTTCTGCTAAGCAACTGGAAAATCTAGAATCCCATCTCCTAGCCTTGCCACCAGAGAAAGGCTGAGAGATGCTTTCTATTGTTGATTTTAAAAAATAAATAAAAATCCTAGAAAAAGGTTCTGATTGGGCCTAACGTAAGCGGGGCCCTCATTCACTTCTATTTTGTAATTTATCAATGAATTTTCTGAGAAGTAACTGCAGTGTGGATGAACACAGCCTATTTTAGTTTTCTTTTGAGTTGTGGTAGTTAAATCAACAATTTTCACCTTTCTGCAAACCTGTGCTTACACAGGAAACCCTGGTGGCATAGTGGTTAAGAGCTATGGCTGCTAACCAAAAGGTTGGCAATTCAAATCCACCAGGTGCTCCTTGGAAACTCTATGGGGCAGCTCTACTCCATCCTATAGGGTTGCTATGAGTTGGAATCGACTTGACAGCAACGGGTTTATTTTATTTATTTATTTATTTTGGTTATGCTTACACAAATTATTAGCATTGAGGAAAATAAAAGATTTCAGACATTTAACTCAGCTTGAATCACTATTTGTACATCTCCTAGCTCAGGATTTGTGACTACCTCTCTTACTGCTTTCATCTTCACAGTTTTTTTTTTTTAACCAAAAGAAGAACCATGCTAAACTCAACCAATATAGTTATACTAAATTTGTTTTTATGTAACTCCTTTTTAATTTTTCTTAAAATCAAATCACAGTGATAAACTGTACAGTGCGGTTTACACAGTTTCAGAAGAAATTAAGAGCAAGCAATACTCAAAACTTTCATGAAAATCCAGTCAAAAACCTACTGAACCCAAACCAACAAAAGCTGACTTAGCACAAGGGACTGTTTGCGTATTAACAGACTCCAGCTGTGATCCTGTTCATCTTAATAATTACCAAGGCAAATTGAAAGCTTATGGTTAAATCTAAAGGTACCTTCTCTTCATTTGCTATTTGTGTCCTAGTCCCAGTTAATACATTCTAAATATGAGATCAGCAGCAAATGTGAGGGGCCTATTAAAAAGCTAGGTGGGAAGACACAAAAAAAAACACAAGCGCACTGCCATCAAGTTGATTTCGACTCACAGTGACACCATGGGACAGAGTAGAACTGCCCCTTTTAGGGCTTCCAAGGCTGTAAACTTTTGTAGAAGCGGACGGCCACATCTTTCTCCCGGACTGGCTGGTGGGTTTGAACTGCTCACCTTTTGGTTAACTGCCAAGCCCTTTAACCATTGTACCACCAGGAGCCCAATCAGAAGACAGAAGGGAAATGATTTTTTTTTTTTTTAACTATTGGGCTGGTGGGCAGGAAGGGGCAGATGAAGTGGAGTTGCTGTTGTTGTTACCTGCCTTCACGTCGGCCCTGACTCATGGCAACCCCAGCAGAACAGAACAAAGCCCAATCCTACCTCATCGCCCTGATCAGCTGCAGATCAGAACTTTGTGATCCATAGGGTTTTCGTTGGCTGATTTTCAGAAGTAGATCTCCAGGCCTTTCTACCTAGTCTGTCTTAGGAAGCTCCACTGAAACCTGTTCAGCATCATAGTAACACATAAGCCTGTACTGCCAGACAAGTGGTGGCTGTGGATGACGTGCACTGGTTGGGAATTGAACCTGGCTCTTCCGAGTGGAAGGCGAGAAAATACTCGTTTCTAGGCAATGCACCATAGTTCTAGATTTTAATGAATCATGATAATGTATAGTCTCAAGAGTTGATCTAAATTTCTTACCAATTTCAACTCATAGAGACCCTTTAAGACAGAGTAGAACTGCCCCCATACAGTTTCCAAGGAGCAGCTGGTGGATTTCAACTGCCAACTTTTTGGTTAGCAGCCAAGCTCTTAACCACTATGCCACCAGGGCTCCAAGTAGGCAAATTACAAAGCTATACTCACTGACACCAGCTGTTAAGTAAAATTTCTTTAATTCCCTTTTTTTTTTTCTTGTCTCACCACTGCCTTAAGTGTGTTCCTAGGTTTGCCCCAGAGACTTACCTAACGTAACCTCTTGGTTGAAGGCTGAAGGACCATTTAATGAAAATGAGGAGAAACCTGAAATATGAGGAAAACTACTTCCCCAGTCTCCTAGGAGGGAGGAAACAGGTTTGCAAAGGGTGTTTATTTAAATTACTAAATTACACTTATAGTGACTTGAGGCCTGCGGGGTTACTTACATGCAAAGATGTAATAGGATGTCTTTAGCAGGAAATCTTAAATAAGGGTGAAACCACTTCAGGATCTTGGCTGGAATTTTGAACTGTGAACATTAAGCAATCAGCAAGAAAATAATACACCATTATATCATTGATACAGACCGTGCTATAAATAAGCAGAAATAAAGAGAGAGTGAGGTATCCTCCATTGCTCTGATACTAAATTTCCATGACAAGGAAGGAAATAAAACAGGAAAACATAATAATTTGCATTAAAAGGAGAGAAATGAAGGTTTTTTGAAGCATTTTAAACAAACAAAAAACAACTAGTCATTAACACGAAAGATCTATCAAAACTGGGACAAGGCAGAATAAGAAGAAAAAGATGCAGAGCACGTTTTTCTTTCTTGAGCTTTTTTTAGTATCTCAGTTCTGTGGATTTAGAGCAGCAAGCTGAAATGATTTATGAAACGAAAAATTCCTGCCCACCCAGTTCACAGACAATCATGTGCAATAACTACTGTGTTCTGCTATTTGCCATAATATTTAGCTCAGATGTAGGTGCAAAATCCCACTACACAGAAGAATCAACCATAAAAAGAAACACATTTCCTTGCATTTCTCTCATGTGCTTGTATATGGACACACAGCAAAATAATATATGCATATCTTCACACACACCAGTAATTTCCCTTTTATTTTACCCTTTTGCTTTTTTCAAAAATTTACTTTTACTTTTTGGAGTAATTCCTGTAAAACTTCTCAACTCCCTTTTCTATCTTGACCCTCTAACCCCTTTTGCTCAGAACCAGGGTGCTACCTGAGTCATTTAGCTAATAACTACTTATCTAAATGAAATGATTGTGGTACGAAAGTGATCCTGTTAAATGCAGGTTTCCTTTATATTACTATTTTAACTTTCTTAGGTATGTTGCTACTCAGGAGAGTGTAGTCTGGTCTGAAACTTTAAACAGTGCATTTATTTTTGCTGTTTTGCCAAGTTTAAGAAAAACCTGTGGAGAAACTGTATTATATGGAGAAACCACCATTAGTTAACCTACACAAGACTACTGGTTAAGTCTTCAGCACATTCTTATTTAACTCAGAACAATATTAGGTCCTGTGGAAAATGACATAAATAGAAGGCAGTCGTTTGTCTCTGAGGAGCCTATAGTTGTATTGGAAAATCTCACAAAATAAAATAGAGACTATCATAAGGCCATTTACAATCAAACCCTCAAGCATTCAAGGAAATGAAGAGATGGTTGCAAGCTGGAAGAACTGGAGACGATGAATGGAAATGATGAAACTTAGCATGGGTTTAAAGATAGATAGTTTGGATAATAATAACTTGCATACCATGCATGGCTTTTGCCACATTGGACTGCCTAGAAGTGATAATTACTGCCAAACTATAGTCTCCAAAGTTAATTATATTTTCCCACATCCTCTGGATATCTGGGCACACATAGAAGTTTGGGAAAGGACAAAGCTATGAAAACAAGAGTGAGACAAATAGTTGTGTAGGAAGTGGTATGATGGGGAAAAGGAGTCTTAATTTCTTAATTTTAACTCTGACATACGCTCACTGTGAGCATTTGGAGGCATTTAAATCAGTCTGTCTCCATTTATGAATAATGGATTGTATTAAGACCAATGGAAACCCTGGTGGCGTAGTGGTTAAGTGCTAGCTACAGCTGCTAACCAAAGGGTTGGCATTTCAAATCTGCCAGGCGCTCCTTGGAAACTCTATGGGGCAGTTCTACTCTGGCCTATAGGGTCACTATGAGTCGGAATCGACTCAACGGCATTGGGTTTGTTTATTGGGTATTAAGACCAATGATTTTTAGAGGATGGATGGATGGAGAACAAAATGCTTTATGATATGGGAGCAAATATTAAAATCTCCCTCAGTAGGAAACCTTCTAACTACTCTCACAAGACAGAGTTTTACATGACACCCTAAAGAGCTTTTATCCACCAACCTTCACCCTTCTCTGCCCTTTTCCTGCCCAACACACATAGCTGGAATGAGGATTACTTATTGGAAGGGGATGTATAGATGGGGGAGTATAGAGTTGAGAAGTCTCTAGCCTTTATTTCTCCTTTTGCTTAGTTCAGAATTACTTATTTGCATATCCCTGTGTCTTAAACTCAAAAATTTTTTAGGCCCACAGCTGAACTATTACAATGCACTTCCGAATGAAATATCAACATGCCTTCCACTAGATCTAAAAACCAACCTAGATAATGCTTTACAATCTTACCTCTAGATAATTGGTATCTACGTTATCTCCTGCTGCATGCTTTTGAAGTCATTCTAAACCATGCCTTATTAAGATGGTTTTATTCTGAATACAGTAAGTTTAGAATAAGGAGCCCTGGTGGCACAATGGCTAAGAGCTCAGCTGCTAACCAAAAGGTTGGCAATTCAAATTCACCAGCGGCTCCATAGAAGAAAAGGCCTGGTGATCTGCTCCTGTAAATATTACAGCTTAGGAAACCCTATGGGGCCATTCTACTCAGTCCTATAGGGTTACTACAAGTCAGAATGGACTCGATGACACACAACAAGTTTAGAACTGAGACCAATTTATTGAAGACTGTTTTATTAGAAATCTGTTTCTTGATTTTATTTCCAGAAAACCTGATTTTCTTATACCTAAATTGAATAATTGGACTCAATGAAAACATGCCTAAGTGCTTTTTTGCTTTTCCCTATTGAGGGGGAGAGTGAATCAAAATGGATCGCACTCTCAAAGAAGCAGTGAGTGGGTTCTACTCTTCAGCTTCTAAAATGTAACACAGAAATTGTTGGATGGAATCACTGGAACATTTTCAGTTGGAAGCAACAAAAACTGGATTCAATGTAGCTTAAGGGAAAAAAAAAATACTTGTGAGTGTTTGAGGGCCATGTCACTAAAAGTCCGGGGAAACATTACTTCAAGCATGGCTGGGTTCCCAGTTCTCATAGATTGCCATTAAATTACCTCTATCCAATGGCTTTTCTTCATGTTGCTGGATGACGATGACCTGCAACCAAGTATCAGCCTCCTACCACTGAGGGAATGCCTTCCCCAAGAGCTCTGGATTAGACACACTTCTTGGCAATGCCTGGATCAGGTGCTCACCCTTTGGTGAGATGGGGAAAAGGGATGGCAAGTGTTTGGTGTCACACCCAACTGTATCATGCAGAAGATATTTCCCACCAGAAAGGATAGGCAAAAACAGTATATATTGGAATCGACTCCATGGCAGCAGGTTTTTTTGTTTTTGTTTTTTTTGTAACTACTACACATGGGTAGATTCCGAAATATGCTGAAATTTTAGCACTCTGTCATTGTTAGACTTTGTGGCAGCCCCTTCTCTTCGTAAAAGTTGTAATAGTATATGCCTTTTTTTACTTTTCAAATTATTTTGTTTTTGTTTTTAATACCTTCAAAGAGGATTCATTTATTAAACAGCTATTTGTACTCCAAATATATTTTCCAGCAAGGGTAACCAAAGCTCTACATGAAAACTACAATGTTTTTTAACAATCTCCCCGAAAAAATAATGGCTAACATATATCGCCAGCATTCAGTGCGAGGTACTGTTCGGCATGATCTGCATATATTAACACATTTATTACCGTCATCCTATGAGGTTGTTATCCTCGTTTTAGGGAAGAAAACAGTCATTGAGTGGTTAAGTAACTAAGTAGCTCAAGTCACAGGATAGCAGAATTGGGATTTGAAGCACATTTTTTACTACCTTGTTCAAGTTATAGCAGCCAACAGTTTGCATAAACTTAGTTTTTCTTTTTTTTTTTTCTTTACCCCCAGGCAATCTGGAGTTTGTGTTCCTAGAACATAGGGGTTAATTACACATGTCTACCTGTGTAGACAAAGACTTGTTTTTTCTAGGCCCTAAACTGCATATTCTAGAAAATCCATTAAAAAAAAAAAAAAAAAAGATTGTATTCCTCCAGCCTTCAGCAGATATTTCATAGATAAATTAACAAAAGTTTTCATTCTATTTTATACTATCAATTGGCAAAATCTAAAATTAAATTCAATGACCAAATACAGACTTGTTTCATTTTTAATATCTCTCTGATTATTTAAAGGGCCCTGAGAATAAATTTCCCTTTTGGAGTTTTGAAGTTGTAAACACATGGTTTTCTTCTTGTGCCTCAGTTCCTAAATGAAACCACATGGGTAGAGAAATGACTTCACATGGCTAGTGAGAAATACCAAGTCATCTGCTCCCTCTGCCCTATGGTAATGGAGTCCATCTGAATTAGCCTGGCATTGGAGAAGACTTGTTTGGTTGCAAGTAACATAAACTCAAACTTAAGCCAAAGAGGGAACTTCCTAATAAGGATACCAGTGTTTCTCAGGAACCCGAGGTCCAGATTTAAGCTGAACCTCAGAAATAACTAAACCAAGGGCTCAAGTACCATTATGACTTTTGCTTTTTTTTCTGCTTTTTTTTTTTTGTTGTTTATTGCTGAGCATTACTTTCTGTCATCTAAGTTCACATAATAGAGAAAACTGCTACCCATACCCAAATCTGTATCTTCATCGCAGATAATACCTGGAATCTTGGTCCTGATTTCAATATTTCAGAGACTCTGAACAAATTCAGCTTAGATCACTTACTCCTGGTCCAATTAGTTGTCGCCAGAGCAAGGAATAGAGTTGGCTCAAATGTGGTCAACTACCAACCCTTGAACCGGGTGGTGGGGCAGCAGTTCTCAGAAAAAGAGAATTCCAGACAGCCAAAACAATATGTATCCGTAGCACAGAGTCTGTTATTTAAAGTTGTTGATCCGATTTCTACTTATTTGATTGAAAGGGAGCTTGAGAATTAATTATGAGATGTAATTGTTTATAAAGATGGTACATTTCCCAGAAGTCAAAGATTTAACTCCCAAAACTCATATATGTTCAGTATAAATGGTCTTGATAAACTTTACAGAGAAATAAAATTATTTAAATGAAAAGCATTTTTATTCAAAATACTCCTGTTAAGGAGAAAATTTGACAGACAATTTTCACCCTTCTTTTCCCTTTCTATCCCCCAAGAAAAATAAAGAGCAATGAACTTACCACAAAACAAACACCTAGATGGAAAAAAAAAAAAATGAATATCCCAACACAGTTTATGTATAGTTGTATGATTTGTTTATAAGTTTTATTTTCCATATATTACATTTTCCTAACCTGAGTAGCTAAGGGAAGGAGGATGACATTAGGAGGGAAAGGGAGAGAAGCGGAGGGGGAAGGAGTCAGTATTTGCATTTTGAATGTTCGATTTCCTCATTTTGAGCAACAAAACATTGCCTCCAAAAGACATCAAGTGTAGAGTTTATACTTTAAACATTAGAGGATATTTTTCTTGTTCTCTCAACCCCAACTCCTGCCACAACCATGCTGGCAGAGAATAGTCAAAGAAAAAGTAATAACAAAGAGTTAGACACTGGTTTGATTCTTTGTGAAGGACCCCTTTTCCTTCCCTACACCTTCAGGCTAAGTCAGGTGGGAAAAAGCATTGTTAGAACTGCCAGATTTGTTTGTGGGATCTGAAGTCAGAAGACCCTCCACTCGCTTTCTGGAAATAAGTCCCCTAGAGTTCCCCTGAAGTTAGTTTGCCTTGGAGTAGACAAATGTTCCATGTACCTAAAGGGAACATGGAAGTAGCTGAGAGAACCCAGTCCTGGAGGACCCTTGCTGTCAGAGTAAAGAGCGTATAACAGCCTTGCTACTGGGATAGGATGAAAACGTCATGACCTGTTTGTACTGACAAGACCTGGCATGAGAAAATCTCAGCTGATGCTGGCATGTATGGATGACAGTTGGGTATTATATTCCGCCTCCCATTACTGCCTTCAGTGCCTTGGCTATCTATTTACATCTTGGAATTAGACATAATTACTGAGAAAAATTGAGGGTTCAGGGGAGTTGGCTTCAACTGACTGAGGAATAACCAAACCGACCCACTGCCATTCAGTGGGTTCCATAGGATTGCCAAGGCTGTGAATCTTTACAGAAGCAGACTGCCAAATCTTCACCCATGGAGCAGTTGGTGGGTTCAAACCACCGACATTTAGGTTAACAGTCAAGCACTTACCCACTAGCCACCAGGGCTCCTCTGACTGAGGAAACTCTGAATTTAATGAGATTATTTTACATTGATTGTGGTTAAGATTTTTCCACTGATGAAATATAGGTTTGAAATAGAAATTAAGCTATAAGAAATATAGAAAATTCCATCTCTTGAACACCTATATTTTGATACTAAAATACGTATTCATTGCTTATTCAACAGCAGAATTGAGAAAATGATGTCATTCACTATTTACCATTTACTTTTCCCCAATATAGTGTACTTTTTAACCCAGAGGTTGAAAATAATTATTTAAAAAATGATCCCCAAAATTATTTAAAAAATGATCCCAAAAGAGGGATAAGGAAATGGTAGCAAAAGGATATGGGTTTCTTCTTGAAGTGAAAAAAATGTTTTAAAATTGACTGTGGTAATTGATGGTTGTAGGTAGTATACTAAAAACCGTTGAAATGTACATTTTAAATGGATGAATTGTATAGTGTCTTAGTTACTGAGTGCTGCTGTAACAGAAATACCACAAGTGGATGGCTTTAACAAAGAGAAGTTTATTCGCTCTCTGTCTAGGAGGCTAGAAGTCCAGATTTAGGGTTATCAGCTCCAGGGGAAGGCTTTTTCTCTCCGTTGGCTCTGGGGGAATGTCCTTGTCATCAATCTTCCCTGGCTGAGGAGCTTCTCAGTGTAGGGACCCCAGGTCCAAAGGATGTGCTATGATCCCGGGGCTTCTTTCTTGGTGGTATGAGGTCCCCCTGTCTCTCTGCTTCTCCTCTCTTTTATATCTCAAAAGAGGTTGGCTTAAGACACATCTGATTTTATAGATTGAGTCCTACCTCATTAACATAAAAAACCAAAAAAATATTAATCCCATCTCATTAACATCATGGAGATGGGATTTATAACACATCAGAAAATCACATCAGATGACAAAATGGTGGACAATCACACAATACTGGGAATCATGGCCTCACCAAATTGATCCACATATTTTGGGGGGACACAATTTAATCCATGACATACGGTATGTGAATTATATCTCAATAAAGCTGTTTTTAAAAAACGTACTTAAAAAATAATCATCTCCATTCCTATCAATGTGTTCTTTAATTTTGTTTTTAAATATTTTCCTCTGTATCTTAAGGGCTAGAAATGAGCCTCCCTGACACGTTAATATTTGTCCATATGTTCAAATGAAATAACTTCATTTGCTGGGAATTTGTATTTACTCCTTTGAGGCTCAGTCCTACTTGGTGTTCAATACATGAATCTTTCTTCTTTGGTCTACTCATTTTCCTTACTTCCTCCAGCCTTCTAGTACTTAATCAACATCACCAAAATGAGAGACCTTCTTGTATACTGTTCCTCAGTTTGACAGTAATAAAAAAGAAACTTTTATATATACTTCCATACGTCCCACATGTGTACCATATATAGGGCTTACTATAAATCATGATGAGAGGGCCTCCAGCAGCCTATGAGCAAAGTCTTGGAAATTTATGTGCTATAGAGTTAGTCTTTAATCCAAGGAAACCCACCGTTGGAAATAGCAAAGATGATTTCTTTTTGCTTTCTTCTCTTTCTCATACCCTTGGTAGCTTTGTAGCTCAGAAAACTGCATCTCTAGAGACACATGAGGAATCATTCTATCTGCAGTGCCTGCAGCTTCTCTTATTCAATAAGTGACTATTAGCAAGGGAAAGTGACAAAGCTAGACAGTTCAGGGGAATGAAACTTGTCATGGCCCTGTGGTAATGGTCTGTCATTAATCCAGGGTGAGGAGCAGAACAAAATGATTATTATAACCAAGTGATAAACCAGATTATGCTAAGGATCCCTCCCTCCCGCACTATCTTTTAGATTTACATTTTGTTTATTTCAGCTGCAGCTCTAAATGGACCAGAAGGGCAGTGCCATGTGGAAGAAATTAATAAAACGACCTTCCCAGCTTTGAGCTTTTGTTTTGTCAGTTGACCCCCACTCTCTACTGCTATCAGGCTTCCAGGAAGAAGGCATCAGAAGCCATAACATATATGGCTAAGCATGTTGTGTTATAAATAACAGTTCTTTAAGTATACTGCAAGTTCCTTATGAACACAGATTGTACTTAGGCTCCTCCTGTGTGCCTTTCAACATTTTAATTCTATTTCTATATTTCTGCTTCATCTTGTTTCCAAAAGGACTTAAAGTACTTCTAAAATACATGTTGTTGTTGTGTGCTATTGAGTCCATTCCTACTCATAGCTACCCTATAGGACTTAGTAGAACTTCCCCACAGGGTTTCCTAGGCTGTAATCTTTACTGGAGCAGAAAGCCAGGTCTTTTCTCCCACAGAGCCACCTGGTGGGTTTGAACCACCAATCTTTCAGTTAGCAGCTGAGCACTTAACCATTGCTCCACCAGTGCTTGTTCTAAGATACATAAAATACTACAAATTGATATAAATTAAAGGAAAAGATGTATTGGTACATTAAATGAAGCTAGGAATGAGGTTTACTCAAAAGTGTATATCATATTGTCTTATAAGAAGCATAACATTTGTACTAAGGTTTTTAGAAAAGCAAGGTGAAAGGGATGCCTGATCAGTTAGTTATACCTAATTAATTAGTCTAGGTGTCTAAAAGCTCATAACAGTTATTTAGAAGAAACAAAAGGAAGGTACTCTAAAAGATCCTCATGGATGAAAATCTCTCAGGCCTTGGCACAGATCGAGATAAATAAACAGTAGGTGCCTGATATATGCTTACTGGTTAATAGAGCAATGGAATCTATGACTACTTCCTTAAATTATTATTTTGGACAGTTAATTCTACTGAAGAAAAATCAGAAACAAAAACTTTTTTTCTGTTTACATTTAGTGGGTTTGGTACAGACAGATCTCTTAACACAGATGTTTGAGGACACTGGAATACGAAGGCGACTCTCTTGTCTTAGAAGGCTTCCTGTACCACATGTTGGAATTAGCTCATGTGGATGTTTATGGGGACCTTCATTGCTAGAGGGTGATATATATCACATTTAAACTTCAATGCTAGGTGGAGTAATGTTGGAAAACATGAATAGTCAAGAACATTCCTTCCAACTCTCACCACTTGATAATGACTCATTTCTTTGGAGGCTGGCTTGGCCTATCATGTGAATGTGCCTTGGAATCGTTCACCATTGCACCAAAGAACTAATCTTAGACAGTATTAAGACAATTACATTCCAACAGTTTTATATAAGTTGATGTAAATCTTTATACTGGTAAAATATGTCTGTATGAGTAGACATAGAATTATGAACTGCTGTATTTGGCAATTGTCATAGATTGAATTTTGTCCCCCCAAAATATCTGTCAGCTTGACTAGGTCATGGTTCCCTTGTATGATTGTATGATTGTCCACTGTTTTATCTTCTGATGTGATTTCCCTATGTGTTGTAAATCCTATCACTATGATGTAATAAGATGGATTAGTGGCAGTTATATTGATGAAGTCCACAAGATTAGATTGTGTCTTAAGCCAATCTCTTTTGATATAAAAGAGAGAAGTGAGCGAAGACATGTGGAGACCTCATACCACCAAGAAAGCAGCGCTAGGAGCAGAGCACATCCTTTGGACCTGAGGTTCCTGCGCTGAGATGTTCCCAGACCAAGGGAAGACTGAGGCATCACAAATATCTTCCTCTAGAGCCGACAGAGAGAGAAAGCCTTCCCCTGGAGCTGACACCCTGAATTGGGACTTGTAGCCTACTTGACTGTGAGAGAATAAACTTCTCTTTGTTAAAGCCATGTATTATAGCAGCACTGGATGACTAAGAAAACAATTAAATTTAATTAGATACTGTCTACTTATATTGGCCCTTGACCAAGAAAAAAAAAAGGAAGAATAATCAAAATACTTGATCCTTCCAGGACGTAGAGCTAACACCCACCAGCCTTCCCCCCTCCCCCACACACATACGTACACACTTGAAGATGGGCTAGACTTAGTGACTCACTCTCAAAGAATAGAGCGTGGAAAGGAGAAAATGGTGGAGAAACCTGGCAAACAGTGCCTTAACCAATGAAGAAAGTTAACATCACTAGCGATGTCATGTGGATATCATGTATCGCTAACATAATGTGAGGAGAAGGGTACTTCACCTGTGATATTCTTCCATGAAAACCATAACCCCATTGTGCGTCCCCAGAGGGACTTGGGAGATATGACAACTTAGTGCCATGTAGTGCCCTGCATTGGAGCCTGGAACAAAAAGAGGATATTAATGAAAAAAACATAAAATCCAAGCAAAGTCTGGAGTTTAGTTAATAATGTTAACGATGGGGAAAATGAGTGAGGGCTATATAAGAATTCTTTGTAGTTCCTTTGAAACTTTAAATCTAAAATTATTCTAACAAAAAAATTTATTTAAAAAAGATTCTAGAGATATCTATTAATTAATAGTTTTATGATCTATTCACCTTGGATGAAGAATGTCATCCAAATTTAAATTTAAGAGGGAAAACCTATGGCAAGAGGAAGGGAATAATTTCCTAATGAGCATAAATTAGCTGAGAAATAAAACAAAGCATACAAATCGTGGAGGGAAGCAGAGAGTTTTTGGAGTACAATAAACATGAAAAACTCCTTGCTGAAACTCTGCGTAAAGATGAAACTCTCCATATTCTTTACAACTCCTCAGAGATGTGTATTCCCTTATATTTCTTCCCCTGTAACAGGACCCTCTTCTTAATATTAACCACATATACTTATCCCCATTCTACGTAGTCCCCTAAGACTTCCTTTAGCAAGTTCAAAGAGGATTTTTTTTTTTCACACCCAAATTATTCTGAGGTATTTTCCTTCTTTCTTCTTCTGGCATGTTTATCTTGTTTTAATCACCTTGCCTTTACCATGAAAAACAACAAATGGTGTCTGAGGTTCTGCTCTGTCGTTTAAACTAGTAAGCAAGGCAGGGAAGCTGGTGACCAGCTGTTTTCCATCTCTACTATGGATAGAAAGAGCAGAGACCAGTGCCCAACTGAAGGAATTATATACTCAAGTTTCCAAGAAATCCTCTTTAAATGACATTGTTACTGGAGCAGGCACCAAAGTGAAAGGGATCCTGATACTTTTTCTAATTACAGTCAGTTATTTGAAATAAAATTTACCCATATAGACTGGATCTGTTGGTACAAATTGAAACCAAATGAAAGGTTGAGAGATTAAAAGGAGGGAATATTTATGCTACATTTTCTACAAGGACATAGGTACAGGACACTTTTTAAATAAATTAACTCAAACCTCTACTCTACAAATTAGAGAGTTCTTGAAGGTCCCTAGGTGGTGCAAATGGTTTGCACTTGACTGCTAACCTAAAGGTTGGCAGTTCAAAACCACTCAGTGCTACTGAGGAAGAAAAGGCATGGTGACCTACGTCCATTAAGATTACAGCCAACAAAACCCTTTGGAGCAGTTCTACTCTGTAGCATGTGGGGTCTCCATGAGTCAGAATTGACTAGGCAACAACCAACAACCATAAAAAGTAGAAAAGAATTAAAATTAGAGAAGGTTATGCATTTATAATATCCCTCTAAGCACTCAAATTGTGTGAAGCTCTGTATTAGACTGCTGGGAAAAAAAAAAAAAAGTACAAGACTCATCATCTTAATGGGAAAAACGACATGAATCTCTCATAACATGTGGCATATTAATTTCCATAGCAATAAATACTCTTTTATGAGGATCACAGTGGCCTGAGGGCACTGTTACGAAAATGTTTCTCTGGTTAAAAAAAAAAAGTGTTTTTACAATACTATAATAGTTTGAATTCAGAGTGGGAAGTTATCATGATCTATTCATTTCCAGCAGGGGGCAGAATTATCCTGGGTGGACATAAAAAAACATAGATGATATAAAAATAGATGAGGATAAGAAATAAAATGAAGCAGAAAAGTCAAAGAAAATTTGCATTTTTTGGACTCTTTCCAAGTTGTTAAATGTTTACACTATCAATTTTTGAGAGTAACAAAAAGGACCAAATGGGCAGCTCCTGTCCAAAAGCAGGACAAGAAGGAAGGAAGGGGCAGGAACTGGATGAATGGACATAAGGAACCCAGGGTGGAAAGGGGGAGTGTGCTGTCACATTGTGGGGATTGCAATCAATGTCACAAAACAATATATGTATAATTTTTTGGATGAGAAATTAACTTGGTAAGCTGTAAACTTTCACCTAAAGCATGATTTAAAAAAAAGAAAAAAGAGTAACAAAAGTTTAGATGAAATATTTATACACTGCTAGCCTAGCATTAAGAAGCCCTGGTGGTGCAGTGGTTAAAGTGCTTGGCTGCTAACCAAAAGGTCAGGGGTTTGAACCCACCAGCCAATCCATGGGAGAAAGATACCGCAGCCTGCTTCCATAAAGCAGTCATTTGGGGCAGTTCTCTGTCTTATAGGGTTGCTATGAGTTGGAATCAACCGGAGGGCAATGGGTTTTGGTTTTTGGTTTTTCAGCCTAGCATTTACCACCAAAGACAATTTCTTTCAGCTACTCAAGATTGATTGTATATGATGCTCTACCATAGCACTTCATTACTGTTCCAATAGGTCAAGGAGAATAGTGGAAGCCCTACCCCTATTTTCCCAAGAAGGATCCAATTCCTTCCGAGCTGTGTGCTTTCTCATGCTGACCTGATATCTGAAACTTTGCTGAAAAGTTCTTGTCTTTCTAACTAAACCTTCGGTGTGTCAATGTAAAAAATGTACCACAAAGTTACAGCCATTGGTATGTTGCGGAATATTTAACTGACTCTCCAGGAAAAAAAAAGTGTATTGATATAAAGGATGTTCAACATACAATTTACAAATAATAATATAATACACAATCACGTTCATTATGAATTCTGTATAGCACAACTGACTCCCCCAGAATGTTTTATTGATTTTTGCTGAACTCCTATACTGTAGATTCCTTGAGTGGTACAATGGGTTCATGTGCTTGTTTGCTAACCAAAAGGTTGGAGGTTTGACTCCACCCAGAGGCACCTCTGAAGAAAGATGTGGTGATCTACTTCCAAAAAAGCAGCCATTGAAAACCGTTTGGATATAGAAGATGTCAGCACAACTGTACTAAACCAAAAGCAAAGAAGTTCCCTGAATAAACAGAACACTTTGAAGGCCAGCATAGCAGGGGTGGGGGTTCGGGGAGCATGGTTTCAGGGGACATCTAAGTCAAATGGCATAATAAAATCTTTTAAGAAAACATTCTACATCCCACTTTGGAAAGTGGCGTCTGGAGTTTTAAACTCTAGGAGGAGGCCATCTAAGATGCATCAATTGATCTCAACCTACCTGGAGCAAAGGAGAATGAAGAACACCAAAGATACAAGGTAATTATGAGTCCAAGAGACAGAAAGGGCCACATAAACCAGAGATTACATTAGCCTGAGACCAGAAGAACTAGAGGGTGCCCAGCTACAACTGACGACTGCCCTGACAGGTAACACAACAGAGAACCCCTGAGGGAGCAGGATAGCAGTGGGATGCAGGCCCCAAATTCTCCAAAATGACCAGACTTAATGGTCTGACTGAGACTAGAAGGACCCTGGAGGTCATGGTCCCCAGACCCTCTGTTAGCCCAAGATAGGAACCATTCCCAAAGCCAACTCTTCAGACAGAGATTGAACTGGACTATGGGATAGAAAATGATACTGGTGAAGAACGAGCTTCTTGGATCAAGTAGACACATAAGACTACGTGGGCATCTCCTGTCCGGAGGGGAGATGAGAGAGCAGAGGGGGTCAGAAGCTGACCTAAAGCTCATGAAAAGAGAGAGTGGAGGGAAGGAGTGTCTGTCTTCTTAGGGGAAGAGCAACTAGGACTGTATAAACAAACAAACAAACAAAAAAACAGTGCCCTCCAGTCCATTCCGACTCATAGTGACTCTATAGGATGGAGTAGAACTGCCCCATAGAGTTTCCAAGGAGTGCCTGGAGGGTTCGAACTGACGACCCTTTGGTTAGCAGCCATAGCACTTCACCACTACGCCACCAGGGTTTCCAGGACTATATAGCAAGATGTATACAAATTTTTGTATGACTAACTTGCTTTATAAACTTTCACTTGAAGCACAATAAAAATTAAAAAGAAAACCCTTTGGAGCATAGTTCTACTCTGACACTCATGGAGTTGACCTGATGGCCACTGCGTGTGCATATGCGTGTGTGCGCGTGCTCATGTGTGTGTGCACGGGCATATGTGTGGAGCTGTAGCCAGCCTATAAGTGCAATTGGCAAATGAGTGTGGTTCCTCTGTGAACGTTTCTTGGAATTTTCCTTTGAGTTTCTTTACTCACAAAGGTAAAAGTGAAAAAATGAAGACCAGTGTCAGAACTTCACTGCTTCATCAACGATGTCAGAGACTTCTTTGCTGAATCAGAATGTAGAGATGTTTCTTTCCTCCAATCCTTGGCGTAAAGTCACACGTTCATTTGGCAGGCATGTTAATTTGTTGAACACCACTACCTCACTTCAGACTAAGTGACAACTTTTTTCTTTAAAGAAAAAAAAAAAAAAACACCCTGATCCTGAACCAACTCATTGGCCCACCCCCAAGAGAAGAAGGAGAAAGAGGAAGGGCAAGAGAGAAAAACACCTAAGCATTAAATAGATTTATCTCCTACCCTGTGACACTCAGAACTCAATATCAGAAAATAGGTACTTCTCGTCCACAGAAACAACTATATTTTAAATTACTGATGTGAATTCTGTTCTTCAAAATACCTTCCTCACAGCATAATTCTAATAAGTAGATTTGAAGCTATTAAAAGTACAGTGTGTCAATTTTTGATTTACCAGAGATAGTTATCTCTTAAGGGAAGTTTTCCAAAATGTACTTCAGAAAGAAAAAAGCATTCATTTCTCCACATTAGTAGTTGCTAAGGGTTGGAGCTGGGCAGAAGATATTAACTAGGAGTAGGGCATGAGGGAAAGTTTTGAGATGATGGGAATATTCTCTGTCTTGATTAGAGTGTTGATTACACAAGTATATAAGCTTACTATCCATAACAGTCTAACAGTATACACTTGTATGGAAACCCTGGTGGCGTAGTGGTTAAGTGCTACGGCTGCTAACCAGGAGGGCGGCAGTTTGAATCTGCCAGGCACTCCCTGGAAACTCTATCGGGCAGTTCTACTCTGTCCTATAGGGTCGCTATGAGTCGGAATCGACTCAAGGGCAGTGGTTTTTTGTTTTTTCGTGCATTTATATGGTTGTATTTTACTGTGATTTTTATTTTTTTATTTTTTTTTATTTTACTGTGATTAAGTTATACCTTAATACACACAAAAAAAAGAAAGAGAATGTGATGATAAAAATAAAAGTTTAAAAGGTATTCATTTTTTTTTAATTGGTTGTTTTCCTGAACCTCTTAATACAGAAAAAAAAGTGAAGGGGGGTTCAAAACATCACCAAAATTACCTATTCTGAGGAATCTCGGCATGGCATGATTTTCATTTTTCTGGGACCTTAACAAACATGTACAACAAACTTGCAGAATTGAAAATACCAGTTAATTTAGGATGTGTAAAATAGGGAGACATGATTTTTAAAAATTGAAAAACTAGATTAGCTCTTCAATCCTCAGAAAACAATTTGGGGTATATCTGACATTTTTCCTCAGTCTTTTCAGTTAATTCAAACAGGTTTACTTATACTCATTCTAATTCTAAAATACTTTGAGATAACTTACAATAAAATTTGATGTATCTTATAATTCTGATAATCCAAAACTTACAAAAATCAATAAAACACTTTAATCCCATGCATTAAATATTTATTGAGCACCTACTATACATGTAAGACAATTTTAGTTGCTGTTACACAAGGACTATGAAAATGAGCAAGCTGATCACTAAAATAGCGGAATAAAGAAACCTAATGCATATAAGACAGGAACTTTAAGCAAGGTGAGCCCATATTATTACAGAGGAATATTGGGCTTGGTTGAAACTCTAACTGTGAAGGAACACGGACTACTAAGGCAGGGGAAATACTAAGTATAAATATCCTTTAAAAAAAAAAACCAAACCCATCACTGTCAAGTCAAGTCAATTCTGACTCACAGTGATGCTACAGGACAGAGTAGAACTGCCTACAGGGTTTCCAAGGAGCACCTGGCAGATTTGAACTACTGGCCTTTTGGTTAACAGCCTTAGCACTTAACCACTACACCACCAGGGTTTCCAAATAGCTTTTTAGGAAGTTTATAAAGAAGAATGGTAGATTGAGAAGGAGGCAGAGTTGAGAGAATTTTTGTTTAGGGTAGAAGCTGATGAACATAGAGTAGTATCGGAAAAAAGTCCCCAAAGAACAATTGCTATTGAAGTACTGAGATCAATGTTCAGGTGGAGGGGCTCAGGGGTATTTCTGAGACAAAAAAACTAATAATACTGTGCGAGAAGGTAGGGAGAATGACGGAAAGACAGATGTTACCATGAGATAGCAGGACTGCAGCTGTACTCCTGGGAAGCCCAGGGCTGGATTAATCACTTTAGAAGGACAAAAAATGAAATGACTGTGGAGCCCCACCCCTATTAAATAAATCAAAATAAAAGTAATATTAAATGCAATTAAATTTTTTGTAATGAAGTTAAACAAATTTCTGATGTTTCCCATAATGAATGCTTTCATGCCTTGTTTTGAATGATCAAATATCAACTCATTTCAAAAGAAAAGTGCCTCTGCTTTGCTGGTGCCCCAAATCCATGTTTAGTCTGTCTGTTGGGTTTACAGCAATGGGGGTGCTGGCTGATTGCTTAGGCCACGTGTAAAGGATGGCATCGCCTCAGTGAGTGTACAAGGTGGTGGGTCTATGGTCCTTAATTTTGTTTAGTCTCCTGATTAGTCTCTCAGGGAAGGAGATAACTAATCAAACTCACAAGATTTTGTTATATTAATGAAAAAGCAAATGCATTTATAAAGCCAGAAATGTTACAGGCAATCCAGATATTCTCATTTTTAGTACACCTTCCCCTCTGTGCTAATTAATTCACAACAGGGATATCCTTTTCCAGTGCTTAGAAGTCTTGTCTCTGCATTTTTGTCTTTATCAGAGAGCCTGATTAACCAGGCAAATGATTAGAAATGTATGTAGTGAAGATAGAATCAGAGGACTCATTCCTTCACTAAGCCTTCACTAAATACCTCCTGCATACCAGAAACTGTGCCAGGCACCGGATGTGCAACTACCAAATTCACAGGGCTTAGATCCTATAAGAGGAGATGAACATCAAAATAATAATCATAAAGATAGGGTTCTATGAAAAAATATTAATAGAGGAATTTCTTTAGTTGATGTGGCCAGTGGAGACATCTTTGAGAAAAGCACATTTTAACTACCATCATCACTGGATAGTCTTGAGGTATATTCTACCCAGCTCTTATGCTACTTAAGAGAAAAATGTATGTCTCATGACTGAAAGTTTTGTATCTTGCAGACTGGAAGTGACACCTGGTGTAAAGTTACTGCTGAGTGATGACAAAGTTACTCACGTCGATCCCATATGTGCAGAGTAGAATGGCTCCATAGGGTTTTCAATGCTGTGGCTTTTCAAAAGCAGATCATCAGGTCTGTCTTCTGAGGTGGGTTTGAACCATCAGCCTTTCAGCTAATAGTTGAGCGCCTAACCATTTGCACCACATAGGGTCACCATGAGTTGAAATCAACTCGATGGCAACTAACTATAACAGCAACAAAGTGATGAAGTGGGTATGTTCTGGGGTCAAACTACCTGGGTGGAGATGCTTTTTGGCTGTGAGATTCTGGACAAGTGACTCAACTTCTATAGCCTCAGTCTCCTCATCTTATAAGATCGACACCTGTCATGCCTCACAAGCTGTCAAGATGAATTGGGTTACTTTGTGGAAAGCAATTAGTGCTAAGTGGTAAATACCCAATACTTGTTTCCATTATTATTAGTCTAATGGAAAATACTAGATTTCTTCTTTGAAAGTACTAGATTTTTTCTTTGAAAGTGCTGGATAGACCCTGCCAATTTTTGCCCTCAGAATGGTGTCCTTTTTTGTAATATTCATTGAAACTGTTCCTGTTTGTTGACATATTCTTTCTTTAAATATGTTATTTTCAGATGAAGTTAATATAATTTAGTTTTGATATATTCTGTATTTAAGGATGACTTCTTTAGAATGACTTCTTTAGAAATCTAATTGGTAAATTATGATTTTGATAGTTTGTTTTTCTCCTTATGGAGAGGCAATATATTACCGTATTTTTACACAAATAATGCACACCTGCATTTGTTTGCTGGCTGCACCCTCCCTCACAATGCACCCCCGACCCGAGTGTTGCCATGTCAATCTTCTTCCACATGTTGCTGTAAAAAAGAAAAAATTTACATAGCATGCTTAAGGAAAGACCTCATGGGGGAGGGGCACACGCTTATTTGTGTAAAAATACGGTACACCAGAAGTTAGATTCTCCATGGACTCTGGACCCATATCACCACTTACTATCTGAGTGATCTTGAAGAAAATACTTAATCTTTCTCTGGTTCAATTTCACCATATGTAAAATGGGAATAATATTAGTACCTACCACATACTGTGGTTATGAAGGTTGGATGAGAATTGTAGAGCATGTAAAACTGGCACTTAATAAGCACTGTATACATAAGCTATTATTATGTTTTCAGTCCTCTTAACAGCCATATGTGTTAAATATTAATACTTAGAACACTATCCACTCAATGAGTATATGTTCTATGGGTCAATGAATGAATGATGAATGAATGAATTCCCATGTTACAGATGAGAAAATTACAGTAGGAAATAGTTTGATAATTCGGTCAGTATATGTTGTTGTTAGGTGCTGTCAAGACAGTTCTGACTCATAGTGACCCTACGTACAACATAAGAACACTCTGCCCAGTCCTGCGCCATTCTCATAATCCTTGTTATGCTTGAGACCATTGTTGCAGCCACTGTGTCAATCCATCTCATTCCTCTTTTTTGCTGACCCTCTACTTTACCAAGCATGATGTCCTTTTCCAGGGACCGGTCCCTTCTGAAAATGTGCCCTAAGTGAGACAAAGTCTCACTGTGTTAGTCATCTAGTGTGCTATAACAGAAATACCACAAGTGCATGGCTTTAACAAAAAAATGTTTATTCTCTCGCAGTCTAGTAGGCTAGAAGTCCAAATTCAGGGTGCCAGCATCAGGGACGTCTTTATCTTTCTGTAGATTCTGGAGGAAGGGCCTTGTCATCAACCTTCCTGTGATCTAGGAGCTTCTCTGTGCAGGAACCTTGGGTCCAAAGGACATGCTCTGCTCCCAGTGCTGCTTTCTTGGTGGTATGAGATCCTCCCGTCTTTCTGCTCACTTTTTTCCTTTATATCTCAAAATAGATTGGCTTAAGACACTATCTAATCTTATAGATCTCATCAATAAAACTGCTACTAATCCATCTCATTATGTCATAGTGATAGGATTTACAACACATAGGGAAATCACATCAGATGACAAAATGGTACACAATCATATAATACTGGGAATCATGACCTAGCCAAGTTGTCAGGTGTTTTTGGGGAACACAGTTCAATCCATGACACTCACCATCCTCCTTTCTAAGGAGCATTCTGGCTGTACTTCTTCCAAGACATATTTGTTTGTTTTTCTGGCAGTCCATGGTATACTCAATAGTCTTCCTTAACACTGTAATTCAAAGGCATCAATTCTTCAGTCTTTCTTATTCACTGTCCAGCTGTCACATGCATATGAGGTGATTGAAAATACCATGGCTTGGGTCAGGTGCAACTTAGTCCTCAAAGTGACATCTTTGCTTTATTAAACCTTAAAGAGGTCATTTGTAGCACACCAATGCAATAGCTACCCAGTACATACCTAGCATGCAAAAGGACCAAAATTAGGATCTAAGTCTGTCTGACTGTACACATATGCTTAACCGCAAAAATTTGTCATGGAAACACTCAATAAAGTCTTGATCTTTTGTAGCAGTGCTCAGCCCAGGGAGTTGAGAAGGCAGACAATGGAAATTACCAGTGCTGAGAACTGATAGGGACTCAGAAGAGTGAAATGGGGTCCAAGTGCGGCTTTGGGAGCACGTGCATCATGTGTTTAACCAAATCAGAATCTCCGGGGATGGGCCTCTGGAGTCTGCATCCTTAAGAAATGCCCTGGATAATTCTCTGCTTATGTAGGTTTGAGAAGTACTCACTAGAGCATACCCCTAATGGATTGAAATGGCAGACATTGAGGTTATTCTGGCAAGAGAAGTCAGAATGGAACTGATAGTGGAGAAATAAAAGGGATTAATATCGAGAAGTCATAAAAAATCTCTCCAGCGAGAGGGTCAGAATTATCATTATTGGAGTAAACTTGTAAATACATTTTATAACCCATCAAAAGTATTTTTTTTTGCTATTGACACTGTCTGTTGAAAGAGTTGGGTGTTTGTTTGATATGAAGATTAATTTGAAAAAATTATAAGATACTGGAATTTTCAAGGGGAATTGTTATGGCATTTAAGCATTGCATTGCAGAGTTTAACTTTCCCTCAAAGCTCCTGCTTCCTGGGAACTGATTACAGTGCAGTGCCTAATTCTATGGTTGCAATGCAGTTACACGTATCATAACTGCCACTAAGTGGCTTTAACATATGCACGTACCCTAAATAGACAAAATAGCATTTACTGTCAACACACAAGTCAATACCTCACAAAGTCGTAGTGTAGGTAACATGCACGTAATTAATAAATAGTTTTAATATTTAACTTCTCTATTATTTGATTAGTAAGTTAAAATAAATTAAATCTGTCTTTAAAGTCATAGCACTGTTTTTTAAATCACGTCAGTCTAAATATAATGTAGTTGTGATTTCAGAAACACATTTATTTTAGATTTGTATGATTATTTTTATTGCTCAGGAAAAGTTTTTTTTTGTTTTTATTTTTTTTAATATTCCCTGCAAATGAGCATCGAGTTTAGCAATAGGGTGCCCATAATCTTGCACACATGATACTAATTTAGTCCTTTTCTTCAGTGTAAAGAGGATTTCCAATTAATAATTTAATGCATTTGTGCATGATTAGATGAATATTTTGGATGCCATCCTTAATGTAAGATACTGAAACTAACTGTTCTTTAAAACTACTTCATAAGTACTCAATATGTCCATTTGTTATTAAGTCTGCATATAAAACTATATGCAGACATATCAGTGATCCTAAAAAATTCTCAAAGGTGACTGTCATTTTTTTGGAGATGGAATGCTTCCCAAACAGATTTAAAAATGCTTAATCAGCTTATTTTATGTACTTTTAAGTATTTGTCTAACCTTTCTACTATTTAACCTCATACTGAAAAATATTCAATTCTGTTCCATTCTAAAGCTTCTTTCTTTGGCCATCTGATGCTTTATGCTATGCCTTTTACTTTTTGCCTTCTTCCAACTGACTACTTTGCTTCTTTCTCAACACTTTGATGAAGCTAGACTCTTGTACTTTTATTACCAAATCTAATTTTTCTCTCTTTTTTTTTAAAAAAATGATTGCTTCTAATAAGCCTGCCTTTGCCTTATTTCCAGAAAATTTAAGCTTTCCAAGTTTTTTAAACATCTTTTTTGTCTCCTTCATTTTTAGAGCTTTAAATTATGCAACATATTTAAACACTAAAAAATAACATAACTGATATCTTATATACTCAGTACTGAAACAAATGCTCACATTTTAACGTATTTGCTCCAGATCTTACTTTTCTAAAAAATAAGAAAAAAAGAAAATGACATACATGTAGTTAAAACCCTAACTGGAAAATTTCCCCTTAATTCTTTCCCCAGAGCTATGTGTGTTATCATTCCCACGCCTGCTTTTGAACTTTTACTATATTTGTATATTCATAAACAAAATATTCTATTGATATGTCTTGATATTTCCATAAAGATTAACATATCCTATATGATAGTTTTATTGACTATGCAAAGGCATTTGATTTTGTAGATCATAGCCAATTATGGATAACATTGTGAAGAACAGGAATTTCAGAACTCTTAATTGTGCTCATGTGGAACCTCTACTTAGACCAAGAGGCAGCCGTTCAAACAGAACAAGGGGATATATTGTGTTGTTTAAAGTCAAGAAAGGTGTGTGTCAGGGTTATATCCTTCCACCATACTTATTCAATCTGTATACCAAGCAAATAATCCAAGAAGCTGGATTATAGGAAGAAGAACGTGACATCAGGATTGGAGGAAAACTCATTAACACCCTGCGATATAGAGATGACACAAACTCTTGCTGAAAGTGAAGAGGACTTGAAGCACTTACTGATGAAGATCAAAGACTATAGCCTTCAGTATGAATCACACCTCAACATAAAGAAAACAAAAATCCTCACAACTGGACCAGTAAGCAACATCATGATAAATGGAGAAAAGATTGAAGTTGTCAAGGGTTTCATTTTACTTAGATCTTCAATCAATGTCCATGGAAGTAGCAGTCAAGAAATCAAATGATGCATTGCATTGAGCAAATCTGCAGCAAAAGATCTTAAAGTGTTAAAAAGCAAAGATGTCACTTTAAGGATAAAGGTGCTCCTGAACCCAGCCATGGTGTTTTCAGTCACCTCATATGCATGAAAAAGCTGGACAATAAATAAGGAAGACCGAAGAAAAGTCGATGCTTTTGAATTATGGTGTTGGTGAAGAATATTGAATATATCATGGACTGCCAGAAGAATGAATAAATCTGTCTTGGAAGAAGTACAGCCAAATTGCTTCTTAGAAGCAAGGATGACAAGACTTCATCTCACATACTTTGGACATGTTATCAGGAGGGACCAGTTCCTGGAGAAGGACATCATGCTTGCTAAAGTAGAGGGTCAGGCAAAAAGATGAAGGCCCTCAACGAGATGGACTGACACAGTGGCTGCAAAAATGGGCTCGAGCATAACAAGGATTGTGAGGATGGCACAGGTCTGGGCAGTGTTTTGTTCTGTTGTACATAGGGTTGCTATGAGTTAGAACCGACTTGATGGCACCTAACAACAACATACCACATTTGCAACGAATTTTTTTTACTAGACGTGTATATTTTTGATATTATCCATGCTTATACATTCAAATCAAGTTTGTTCACTTTAACTGCTGAATAAATAGTGTTTCATTATTTGAATTAACCATGGTTTATCCATTTCCCTCAACTAAAACCAAACCAGTCAGTTGCCACTGAGTCAATTCCAAGTCATGGTGACCCCATGTGTGGCAGAGCAGTACTGTGCTCCATAGGGTTTTCATGTCTGTGACCTTGAGCCAGCTGGGGACTCCATCCATTTCCCTACTGAGTGACAATTAGGTTATTATATATTTTTTGTTACTACAGCCTTGCAATGACTGTCTTTGTACATGTTTCCATGTGTAAGAATTTCCCCAGGATAGACTCTTGAAAGTAGAATTTCTAAGTCGGAGAGTATATACATCTTCAGTTTTATTAGTTATTGTCAAGTTGTTCTCCAAAGCAATTATACCAATTTACATTCCCACCAGTGGTTTGTAACAGTTCCCTTTTCTTCACAGTCTTTCCAACACTTATTATTACTAGCAGGCTAATGTTTGCTTAAGTAATGGGTATAAAATAGTGCCTCCCCTTTTGATTTGTATTTTCCTAATTACCAGTAAGGCTGAGCATCTTTTCATACGATTATTGACTCACAGTTGGCCTTAATCTTGTGTCACTTGCATATTCATAGCCTTTGTCCATTTTCTTTTTATTGAGTTGTCTTTTTCTTATTAATGTATATAAGCTCTTTAAATAGACATTAATCATTTGTCACTATATAGATGGAAAATATGCCTTCCCACAGTTTGTAAATTTTTTTCTGACATGCGAACTTTTGATCTCAAATGTCATTCTTAAAAATGTTCCCTATGCATTGGAAAAGAATGTATATCATCCAATTATTGGGTATAGTGTTCTTTGCAGTACAATTAATCTTATTGATTTTGTTGTTCTACATGCATTGGAAAAGAATGTATATCATCCAATTATTGGGTATAGTGTTCTTTGCAGTACAATTAATCTTATTGATTTTGTTGTTCTACTTTTCAGCATACTTACTGATAATTTGATCTATAAATTACTAATGGAAGTATATTTAAAATCTCCCAGTATAATGATGGGCTTCTCAATTTCTTCTTGTACTTCTAATGTTATACATTTAATGTATGTTCAATCTATGCCTAAAATTATTATATCTTTATGCTCAAGTCAACCTTTTATCAGAATATATTAACCTTTTATACCTCTAGGAATGCTTTTAGCTCCCATATCTATTTTATCGGATATTTATAGGTTTATACCAACTTTCTTTGATTAGTATTTACCTAAAAAGCAACCAAAACCAAACCCAGTGCTGTCGAGTCGATTCCGACTCATAGCGACCCTATAGGACGGAGTACAACTGCCCCATAGAGTTTCCAAGGAGCGCCTGGTGGATTTGAACTGTCAGCCCTTTGGTTAGCAACCGTAGCACTTAACCACTATGCCACCAGCGTTTCCAAAGTATATCTTTTTCCATCCATTTACTTTCAACTTTTCTGTGTTCTTATATTTTGGGCAAGTTTCTTGAAAATTGCATATAGCTGGACTTTTAAAAATTCAGTCTGATAATCTTTGACTTTTAGCTAGCATGTTCAGTCTATTTACATTTATTGTGATTATTGACATATTTAGATATACATTACCATTTTATCTGTCCTAAATTTTCTAGGTCTCTTTATTTTCATTCTTTCTTATCTTCTTTGAATAAATTGTTATTGTCCTCATTTTATTATTTTACTCTGTTAATTTGATAGTTACCATATTTTTACACAAATAAAGTGCACTTTCTGCATTTGTTTGCTGGCTGCGCCCTCCCCCCTACAAGGTATTTTCATAAGCACACTATGCTGATTTTTTTTTTTTTTTTTACAACATGTAGAAGAGAATTGTCATGGTAGTGCTTATAAGGGTGCCTCGTTGGGGGAGGGAGTAGCCAGGAAACAATCCAGAAGGTGTGCACTATCTGCATAAAAATACTGTACATACTGAACTCCTGTATATTTAGCAGTTATCCTAGAAATTTTAACATGTATTTAAAGCAAATGGCTATCTTTACTGCCCACCTGAACAATACAGAAATTTTGCAATACTTTAACTCAGAGCACACTCTCCTTGACTATGTTTTTATTATTCAGAATATATTCTGTAATATTTTCAGGCATTACCTCTTCAACTTTTGCCTGTATCCATTGTCAGGATGCTCTTTTTCTGAAATTCTGATTAAATTGGAATTAGACTTTCTTACTCTGTTCTTCCATATCTTTTAGGAGTTCTTTCTTATTTTCCATTGCTTTCTCCATTTATGTTTTTTATGGGAATTGTTTTTCAGATGAATTTTCAAGTTTACTATTTTTCTCTTGTATATAATCTGTTGCTTAACCTGTTACTGAATTCTAATTCATTCCAATTATAACATTTTTTATTTCTAGAAATTCTGTTTGGCTCTTTTACAAATCTGTTGCATTCTATATACATTTTGTTATGTAGTCATAATTCTGATTCCCACTTTTATTTCTTTTTACTCACTAAATATACTTATTTTAAAATTTATATCTTCAGTCTTCTCAGGTTTGATTATGGTGTTTGCATTCTCTTACTCATGTTATCTTGCTTCTTGAATAATTTAGTGTTTTAAAAATGTGAGTTGATATTCTTTGTATCTTTATCTGCATGAATTCTTTGTAACTTGGGATGAAGATGTGTTCCTTTAGAGGTAGATAAGGAATGATCTGGGAGTCTTTGAATTCTTATGGTATAATGTGGTTTGTTCTGGTGAACTCAAGGCTGTGATTATTTGAGGGTGAGGTGTATAGGAGTCTGGGGCACCCTCTGGTCTTTGTAATGGAGTTGAGTATGCCAGAGGATCCAGTTATTCTTCTGAATGGAACCCCTGTCAGAAGATCATTGGAGCCAAGGTCTAATTTCACTGTTTGGAGCTTTCTCTCAACCCTGTTTAAAGTGAGATAGACTTCTCCTGAGTGAGCAAGAGAGCAGAAATTATTAGAACCAGTAAAGTATATGTATCCCAAATAAACAGAACAACAAAAAAAGTGCTCATTGATATAATTCAGCAAATTATCCCTTAAATAGATGAATTCTAAATCTTTAGATGGTTACACAACATCATATATCAGAACATTTTATACAGAACAACAAACATCAAAACATTTCCTGCATTAAGTTATTCAATACAATGCTATAGACAAAGGGAAAAATTTAGGCTAGCCTCAGCCTTCCCCAAAGGAAATTCAAAGACAGAAGAAAATTGAGCAATTGCCACAAAAGTCCTGAGGTGAAGAAACTGTGACCCAAGCTTATTACATCCAGTCACAATGCCATTTATTATAAAGGCAACAAGAAGGTATTCCTAAACCTCAAAGAACTCAGAAAATGTAGCACCCCATGACCCCTCTTGGAATACTATCCAACAATAAATTCCAGCCACTTGAGAAATATTCTAAATAAAGAACTCAGGAATGAGGGAGCTGTGTTTAAATGTCTGCTTCTGGGCATTGAAACCTATTTAACTAGGCTATAGAGAGGTTTTTTTTTTTTTGGTCTTTGGAACTGTTTTGAGAAAATTAATATAACCTATTTGAAATGCTGCTTAGAAAATCCCTTTCCACCAAGAGAGCAAAGGGCAGGAGAGCACCGATGGAGAATGAAATGTATAAATTTGGGAAACATCATAGGAAAAAAAAAAGGCTTAAGTTTATCGCTTTTTTTTTTTTTTTCCTTCTTCCTAAAAGAACACAAAATCAGCAACAGTGAAATTCTGGGAAGACCCTGGAACCAGATAAAACAATCTTATTAAACGCTGAATCATGGTTAAGAACAGTCACTCAGCAACCAAAGACCTCGTCATTTCCTCCAAATCCACCATGTGCATTTTTTTTTTCTTAACAATCTCATAAAACTAGGACAGACTAAAAAGTCATGGAAAGAGGTGGAAAATAAAGAAGGCTGAGAGAAGGGAAAGCTGAATATTACTTGACTGAAAAATTTTGATCCAGAAACTCAAAGGCTGCCCAAGGCAAGCAATTCAGGCCACAAAGCATGTGAATATTCTTATACCTTACTTATCTTAAGAGCAGGCAATAGGTGAAAAGCAAATGACACAGAAGCTATAATTAACAAGGAGAATTATGGAATGGTGAGACCTGAAAGGATCCAAGGCTACAACTTCTTCATTTGGCAGATGAGCAAACAGACCCAGAAAGTTGGAGTGACTGGTCCGTGGCTCACCACTTACCAGTGGCTCAGTAAGGCTGGCAGTGGGCATCACTTACTGCTGGATCATTGTCCTTTTTATCAACCACACTGTCTCCTATTAAATACAGTTGTTGTTCTACATCAATAGGCTCTACTAAGTGGTACATAGTCAAATTTGGCTGTGATATCAATAAATCTATGTTGTCTTAAGAAAAAAAAAAAAAGTCTAGCAAAAGACAGCTCCCACTGGATATAAAGTTTTAGGTTGTGCTTTTACCAGTGAAGCTTTTGACATCAATTCTACTTTGATGACCACAAATAGATTGTCTACTACTTTCATGACAAATGGATGGTAATTCTTCAGTGTAAACACTCTTTGACAATCAGTATTTGAAGTACACAGTGGCTTTAGTCTTAAGAGTGCCTATATGTTTAGGAATTCAGACATCTTTAATTAAGGAGACCTAGAGCTTTTTTTTTTTTTTTTTTTTTTTAATCAGGAAACCCTGGTGGTGTAGTGGCTAAGTGCTATGGCTGCTAACCAAAAGGTCAGCACTTCGTATCCGCCAGGTGCTCCTTGGAAAATCTAGGGGGCAGTTCTACTCTGTCCTATAGGGCCACTAGGAGTCGGAATCAACTCCACAGTAGTGGGTGGGTTTTAGAGCCTTATCAAGGAATCCTGGTGGTACAATGGTTGAGTGCTGGGCTGCTAACTGAAAGGGCGGCGGTTCAAACCCACTAGCTGCTCTGTGGAAAAAAAGACCAGGCAATCTGTTCCCATAAAGATTACAGCCTAGGAAACCCTATGGGGGAGTTCTACTCTGTCCTATAAGGTTGCTATGAGTCAGAATCAACTTGACGCACACAACTAAGTCTTATCAGTTTCCAGCATGGCCACACACACCCATCAAAATATTAGCCTATAAACAAAATTACTGTGTGTATAAAGTGCCACTCAGTAACCTGACCCAAAAAAAAAAACAAAAAAACCGATTGCCATCAATTACAACTAATTCCAACTTATAGTGACCCTATAGGACAGAGTAGAACTGCGCCACAGGGTTTCCAAGGAGCGACTGGTGTATTCGAACTGTGACCTTTTGGTTAGCAGCTGTAGCTCTTAACCACTGTGCCACCAAGGCTCCCTGAAAAATCTAGCAAGCTTATGAATTACTTTACAAATGCTTAGGATTAAATGGACATAAATGCATACATTTTACAAACACTGGAGGCATGACTCTTTTCCTTATTAGTTAATTTAAACTTTCTGGCAGACTCTTTTCAATTAAAGAGTAGTTTGGTAAACCAAAGTAGGGAAAAGAACGTTCTCCATAGAGGGTATGGCTGGACAGAAATCTTGAAGGTGGCAGAGGGTTGAACAAAATACCATTACTCTGTACCTGGAGTTATGGTAAATGCTGTAGATGGACTATTTAATCTTCATTAAACCCCTATAAAACTGGTTCTTTTATTTCTTGAAGAATTTGAGCCACAGGCCCAAGGTAAATTTAACAAGCAGCAAAGCATGGACTTGAAACCAGGTTTTCCTGATTTAAAAGCCAGGCTCTAAAACACCTCACTCTGCAGACTTTCTCAGATGATCGAAACGAGTAAATTTCCGTCTTTAGAGTAATTTATAGTTTTTGAAAAGATTGGTTTCATGTTGGTTTTACCTTACCATTCAAAAGCATGTTGGATTTACTTTTCACTAAATCTTTAATGAATAGTTAATACATTTATAAAGTTAATAATTCCATTTACCATGTTTTTATTGAGACATTAAAAAAATGCTAATGATTATTTAGTAATCAATTGACTACCAGTTGAGGTAAAGAAAGCAAGCGTTTCTTTTAGTAAATATGGCCCTTTTAAGGCATAATATAGAATAGAGTCGGTTTATACATGCACACCAATTGATAAAACAAGTCAATGAGGAAAGCATTTCACCATTCAACAAATCAAGAGCATATAATTATCTGAAACAGAAAAGAGAATCTAATGTAGATCCTGAATTTCCATATACTATCTTGAATTTTAATTTTGAGTTGGATTAAAGAAAGCTCAAACAAGAAAAAAATTAAAAATCACATGTGGGATTTTCAACCTTTTGCAAAAATATTGCATCAGTACTTTCAATTTTGGCCCATTGTATTTTTATCTGTCCAGCTCACCCCTTCTAGTGCTACGACTCCACTGATCTTAGTACACTTAGGAACTTAGAATTGATCTGAGCACAATTAGGAACACTTAAAAACAAACGAAAACAAAAATTACACAGTTTACAACTTTTGAAAAGAATATATGACTAACTACTAATTTTTATTTTCTAGGAATAAATGAAAGATGAGTATCTTCATAACATAATTTTTCAATGGTTTCGAAAAAATTATTTTGTTTCCCAGAAAGGTGGACATAACAAATCACTGTCCAAAAGCACAGCACTGTACACATTTGTGTTTCTGCTGATGACATTGCAGCACCTCATAATCTCTCTGATAAAAATAAACAAATAAAAATTCAAAACTGGTTTGTCTTAAGGCCCTCACAGACATGTGAAAGCGGCTAGTTAAGTTTGGTTTTTATTAATACCTGAATTGTTTTTAATGACTTCTGGGACACGCTCATCATTTGCTGAAGATTTTAGATGCTTGCTTACTGCATCACTCCCAGATATTACACCCATTTAATTTTTGGTGACTTCTATTCATACCTACATGATTCTTCTGATAACCTGGCCTCTCGGTTCCTTTACTGCCTCTTCTCCAGTGATCCTTCATGGTCATACTCCTGTACTTGTCTTTAGAATTTCCTTCCAGAATATCAATTTCACTTGCCTGCCTCTCCAGTTAACACCTCCTACCTGTCCCGCTCAGGTCCCTGGTTGGCACAAATGGTTTGTGCTCTACTATTAAACTAAAGGTTGGCAATTCAACCCCACTCAGCAGTACTGTGGAAGAAAAGCCTGGCGATCTGCTTCTGTAAAAATTGCAGCCAAGAAAACCCTATGGCAAAGTTCTACTCTGTAACACATGGGGTTGCCATGAGTTGAAATTGACATGATGGCAATGATTTTTTGTTTTGTGTTTGAAATCTGTCCAGCTCACTCATTCTAGTACTATGACTCCATTGATATTTCTGCCTCACTGGTACATAAAATCTATTGACACAACCACCTGTCCATTTAATGTCATGGGCAATCACTATCATTTCTCCTTTGTATACATCTCAACTTCCTTCTTCTTCTCTTAAAAATCTGTACTCATTTGACAAAACTCTACCTTTGGTTTATTTCAATTATCTACCTTCTCTGCCTAGCACACATGCAACTGAATAGGGCTGGAGAAATCCAGAGATTTGCCGAACACTTTAACATCAGTGACCACAAATCCCAAGTAGGTCTTTGATGCTGCCTGGTAATTTAACTTAATTTCCTTACTTCATTCACATTCCAGTCTCCTTGATAACTATTTCAAGTCTTCTGTGTTTTGAAACCTGTAAAACCTTCTCTCCCATTCTCATCCTGAGCTCATAACTTATTTTTCTGATAAAACAGGAGCATTCAGAAGACAAGTTTCCACACCTACAACTACCCATTTTCCAGGATCAGTACTCTGCCTTCTCGCCTTTTACCCTGGATAAAATAACTGCCACACTCCTAACTAAAGTCAATCTCTCCCCTTCACTTGTGTACTAGACCCCAATCCCTCTCTCAAAGACATCTTTTCAGCCCTTCCCCCTCTCTCTCCTGCATAAACTCTCGCTCTAGTTCTTGGCCTCCGTCCCTCCTGGATCATTTCATTAGCATACAAACATACTCTTATGTCCCCCGTTTTTTTTTCATTTTTATATGGTGCTTTGTTTGTAAATCTCATTAACAAAATTTTCCCCCATAGTTAGGTCTTTAAATAGCCATATATTTCTGAAGAAAAACAAAAACCAAACCCTTTGCTGTGGAGTTGATTCCGACTCAGAATGACCCTATAGGACAGAGTAGAACTGCCCCATAAGGCACAGGGTTTCTAAGGAGCTCCTGGTGGATTTGAACTCCCTACCTTTTGACTGACAGCCATAGCTTTTAACCACTACACCATCAGAGTTTCCTTTCTGAAGAAAGTATCTCCATTTTACTTTCATGTAGGTTCAGATGGGTTATTTGAAGCTAATAAGGGAACATGGGTTATTGATAAACAAAGATCTGTATCTCAAAAGGACATCTTAATGAGGAGCCATGTTTTATAAAATTATGTCCTTGCCCTACTTTTGCATTACTACATCCTGGTTGGAATATGACTTAAATAGCTGAATACTGCCAAAGCAAGAAGAGGGAGAAATTGAGCAATCTGCTGGAAAAATGATTCCATGTGTGCCCAAGGAGCAATGCATTCTTCAAGTTAATAGGGACAGATCCTTTTACCTAAAGAACATCATCAACAGTTGATGAGGATTCCAGCAGCAAGGCAAGCAAGTTCCTCAAGATCACGCTGAAAGTCCATGAAGGTGAAGGGCACAAAAAAAAATCAAAACATGGTAAAGGATTTACTTCTAATTATGGTTCCCTCAATTAAGTTGTGCAATTTAAGGGCAACAGTTGGCCAGATCATTAAATGGAAAATGATTTCTATTTTTTGACAGAGCACTGGTTGCTTTGCAACCTGTACTAATTATGATGCTTTATAAACTCATTAATGTCACAAGCATTAACCTTCTATGAGAAATGTTGAAAGAATCACCAAGCTTAGTTTAGCTGAAACTCTAGAATAGCCTGTACTTCCATATTTCCAAATTATTCTGTGCTGTGTCGTTATTTTTCCATGTTTCTTTAACGACAAGTAGAGTCTACTAGAAACGTGTGTAACACTGAAATAGGAAAGAGCAGAACCATCTAAAGGGGTGGGGCAGACACTGCGTGGATAGTTACACAATGCTCTTAAGACACTGGTTCAAAACTTCTTAAACGTTTGCAGATTTGAAATGCAGAAATGTTGCTAGATAGAGATGTTGACTGAATACTCTTTCTGATATAATTATCAACAACAACAAATAACAACTGACAATCAAACATGTCTTATGTCATTCCTTCATTTAAAGCTTTTGAAAATTATCTTTATTTTGGCTCCTCTTTGATTTCAAGTTAAAGTCCAAACACTAACACACGGATTAAAATAATCTGGCCTCCGTTTACACTTCTCTCTCCATATCTTGCCATTTTCTGGCCCCAATTCCCCAAATTTAATGCTCCAAACAAACGGAGATATCTTTTTATGCCATGTTCTCTCTCTTTCCTTTTCTGATCTTTGCGTATTCACCCTCTGAAAAATATTGTTACCTCATTTTACCTGCTTACCTTTCAATTCACAGAGGAGTCACCACGTCCCAGAAGTCTTCTCTGCCCCTCTAAAGTTGTATTAGTTACTCCTCTCACATTTGTCCTGTATACTGTAGTTGTTAGGGAACGCGCCTGCATTTAACCTAATATGCTGTAATTGCTTATCTGCAAGGTCAGAGTTCTTTCATTCATCATTGTAGACCTAGGACCTAACACACAATTTTGTGACAGATTTCAAAATATACAAACTATCACAAATGTTATCTCATCATCACAACATCATTGAGAGTAGCCAGAATAAATATTATTATCATCTCAGTTTACAGATGATGAAGCTGAGATTTAGGGGGTGAAATAACTAGTCCAAGAAGAGACAGAATATGATAACAAGAGTTTAATTCTAGATTTTTGTGTGCTAAACTATATGCTCTTTATGTAAATAGGACCCAACTTTTAAATTAACTATACCGTCCAGACAGGGGGTTTTTTAAAAATGGGTGGGTGGTAGATGTGAAATTATGCATCAATTTTTGGAAAATTTTTTACTCATTCTTAGAAATTAATGATTATTCCATGACATATACTTACTAGCAGCAGCACTCTAATAAGGTTAAATCAACCCAAAACTGAAAAAACTTATCATTTTCAAGAAGCTAATTCATTTTTCCCCTTGAGTAGATTAAACTTAGTGTTGTGTTTACAAACCTGATCTGTGAAGAGATAGAAAATTTTAATGTGGTGATTCCCAGGCTGTGTTTTTTTCTAGGCTATTAAACCTGCACTGCATTTGACTTCAGCTTTCGATGCAAAAGTATATTATACTCTGTCAACCCTCCTTATCAAATATGACTTTAGCCAAATTCTCCATTTTATCAACTAGCCTTATCCTATGAAAAGGGGGGCGGGGGGATGAAACAAATGAAAATATTACAAACATAATTGCTTTACAAATCACATAACTAGGTAAGCCAAAATGTTGAAAATAGCTGAAAAAAAAACACTCTGCCCAGGTATTGATTTACGATTTAAACTAATGTGGTATTCATCAGCCAAAGACTATCAAATGGCTGATTGTTGCACAGGGAAATCAGTGTGTAAACATACTTTTTTTCTCTCTCTCTCTTTTGAGCATTCTTTCCTACGACCTAAACAGCTTTAGCTATGTGTATCAAATTTTCTGAATCAATGTAGAAGATTACGGGAGGTTTTGACACGATATGGAGTAGAGGGAGAATCAGGAAGTACAGAAGGAAGTGAGACTATGCTTCTATTTCTCATTTCCTTCAACTTCCATGACAAATAACAAATTATTTAATAATCAGTTGACTACCAGTTGAAATAAAAAAGCATGTGTTTCTTTTAGTAAATATGGCCCTTCTAAGGCATAATATATAGAACAGAGGTCAGTTTATACATGTATACCGATTGATAAAACATGTCAACGGGGAAAGTATTTCACCATTCAACAAATCAAGAGCAAACAATTATCTGAAACAGAAAAGTGACTCTAATGTAAATCCTGAATTTCCATATGTCACATTGGGGTAACACAGATGACATGATTCCGGTGACCCTCCTTAAAGTATCTAGTGGTGATCACAGAAAGGCAAATCAGCACAGGGTACAGGAAGCTCCTAGAGTTTGTGATTGGGTTTCCTGACTCTCGTGTATTAACAGAAACTCCAGGGTTGGAATCCCAGCTTTATATTGGTTTCTTAAATTCATAAAATCAGGAGAATATCAGGATAACCAATGAACTAGGACATCATCTAATCTCTCATCTTCCCCAATGAACAAAAATAAAAAGAGCTCTGTGACTAAATATGTTTTGGGAAGTCTACATGACATACCATCCTCTGAAATTCTCGAAAGCATCCTAGTGTGTTAGAGGCTCTGTAAGAATTTCAATAAGGAAAGCATTCTAACTTTGTGTAACCTAGTCTTTTCCCTTTTATTCACTTAAAACCACCTCTTATCATCCTGCGGAAATACACTTAAGGAAATGCCGACCTACTCTAACACTTTTCTGATATTTGCATTCCAGAAAACATTCTTTCTGCTATTACATTCTCCCTAGAAATGCAGAGATGTCTGTTCCCTTACTGCTCATGGTGGGCATGATAGCCTGTCTTATGAGAGCATTTCAGCTCTGGGTAGACAGAGTGAAAAAAGTGCCTCCAGACTGGAATATATGCAGTCTCCAAAGCCCTATCCAGAATTGGTTTGCTAAGTGTAAAAGAGTAACCGTTGTTTTTAAAATTTGCACCATAAGTTTTCTCATTCCCCTTCTTCTAGGAACAGAACTTGCTCTCCTCATGGGAGATTTAGTTTTGGCCAATCATAGTACCATTTTTTCCTGAAAACTGTGGTTGATCAAGGGGGAGTGCATCACAAAACAGGGCCAATCAGGGTCCTTCTTGGAGAAGGACCACAGGGGAACCTGGAGAATAGCAACTCTCTCTTTCTACCCAAAACAAAGAAAGAAACAAACCAGTTACCATGGAGTCAATTCCAAGTCAGTGGCTGATCTTTTTGGAAACAGATTGCTGGGTCTTTCTTCTGAAGAAGCTCTGGATGAACTTGAACCTCCAACCTTTCAGTTAGCAGCCAAGCACATTAGCCTTTTGCTCCATCTAGGGACTCCTTTCTTTTGACAGAGGTCATTAAATTGGGAGGACGTGGTATCTGTGGCTTCTGGTTGCCTGATTCTCTAGCACATGAAGAGAGCTTGTGAAGCCAGGCAGGAACAAACAGTGGAGAAAAAGAGAGTCTGGTTGACCAAGTTCTTGGTTCTTATCCCTGAGGACCTGAGTATTAAAACATTTTCTTTGATCTTATGAAAAACAGAAGTATCTTCCCAGCTCTGTGATCTATAAATAGCTTCAAATAAGATCATTTAAAGACAACCTATGGTTAGGAATGTCCTTCTTCACAATGATCAGGTTATCAGTGCACTAGGTTGATTCAGAGATCTTATATACAGAATGAAAGTTAAAAGTAAATTACATCTCCAGTGTATTGCATTTACTTTTTATTTGCTAGGGTTTAAAAACAGAAAAAGCTGCTGTTAAGTCATTGTACATTCTGTTATCTGGATTTATATAATTGTTGAAAGTTGTAGTTGGAATTAACCCAGAAATAGTAGGGAGTAAATAGATTTCCCTGTGGAAACATCAGCACTTTCCGTTTAGTGTGTGTTATGGGGAGGGGTGTGAGGAATAGAGTCTCTATGCTGACTTCTTTACGACATCCTTCATTAAACACTCTGTACGTGACACAGAAAAAAGTGTCTCCTTGCTCTCCATGACTTTCCTGCTTGTTTTGCAAAAGTCTTCCTCAAAGATGTTATCAACTGAACAGACCATTTTGTGTCTGGAGTTTTAGGTCAGTGAGTCAAACGTTGCTGCAATGAAAATCAAAATGATGCCATGTTGACCTGAAGTCCTAGAGCTCCACGCTGCTATCACTTAGAAGATAAGTGGCAGAATGCCATGACGTGTATGCTCATGTCCTGATGGATGTGCCCAGGGATGTGTTTAGCTCTTGGGTTCCTTCCCGCATGGCATCTCCTGCTGCAATTTATTGACACCAGATGTTCTTTGTATCAGTCAGACTTGTAGCAATGTCTATTTAAAGTTAAATGGAGTAATTGAAGCCAGAGCATCATACTTTGAATGAAGGAAATCAAAGCACATCACAGTCATAAAAATGCAGACTGGGGAAAGCATGAATGAGAGAAACTCATTATAAAAAAGAAAGCCAGACTCATAGAGACCCCAAAGCGCTGATTAAAATTTGTCATCTCACACAACACTGATAGAAATCAATTGGTAATTGGTCAGCGCTCTGACGCCAGAATTAGTGAGCTGGCCTCACTGTATAAATTAGGCAGGAGTCTTTTGTCATAATGACCTCCTTCTCCATGATAGCTCATGGAAAACAATTCTTCACTTGAATCACTGTGGGAATCAAATGCAAAAACTCTGGCTAAGGATAAGAGACATGGACCTGAAGTCTAATCATTTTACTAACATAATGCTTTAGACAGAGATTTTAACAAATCTGTGCTTAACTAATGACTGATGGTAGGAAACAGAGACATGTTTTAAAGACTGATTTAAAAGAAAACTAAGACAGGAAGGACAGTGTGATTAGAAAGGCTCAAAACAGACCATGAACTATGAGCATTAATAAATGTGGATTTTAATAGGTACAGGTCTGGCAGCCAGCAAACATCAAGAACTTAGACTGATTGAAAAGAAATGAGAACTTTGGGGATTTTTCCTCCTAAATTGAGTCATCAGAGGCAATCATAAATATACTGAATTATAATAATAATCAAAAAGTACACAAATCAAAGTAATTAAAATAAAAAATATAAACCCCAAGCATGGTGGGATAATATTTTAGAGAAGTTAACTGATGCTTCCCTCGGCTTTTATTTTTTCCCAGGCATTTTTTTCCCTATCTGTTGCCCCATTGAGGCAAATACTTGGCTTTGTGTTCATCACTTCAGTGAGGGGATGTGACAGAACACAAAGCAGAAGGAACCGGCCAGTCTCTGTCTTTCATGCTCCAAAAACTTCAATTCTTTTGGAGAAATTTTAAGGATTTCAAATAAAAAGTTTAAGGAAAGCAAAAGAAGGAAAGTGGTGTCTCATGCTCACTTCCACTCAGACTGGAAAAAGAATTCCTGGGGCAGACGGGAGAAGAGAAGAGACAGGAAAGAAGTAATAAGACAGAGAAACTGTAGAGCCAGAGTGTGGGGTGGGGAAGGCAGGAAACCATCTGTAAGGGTAAAAAATGTCTGTAATGGGTCCGGGCAGACAGAATGCTGGAGAGATTAGCAGAGTTTCCATTGCTCCAGCAGTAGAAGCTGCAGAGTGATGGCCATGTCTTAAGTCTGTAGAGAAATACCAACAAACTTGAAGAAGCCTTGAGGTCAGAAGCATGGGTTTTCTCAAGAGTGATGTGTACAACTGAATGACTAAGAACTAAACAGGGAAAGAGAGGTCTCTGAAGATCTCCATTTGGATACATGACTCAATGACCAGATGTGCTACAATATCTCAATACCACAGAAGCCCCTGGATCTTAGGAACAACCCCAGGACTCCTGCAAAGTGAGGTCTTGAAGTACAAATTAGGCTATGATATAGAAAAACAAATCATACACTTAGGCTTCAGGATTGATATTTATAAGTCCTATATAAGCTTTTCAAATGCATTGAAGAGAAAATTACATGCAAAATGGCGGGAGATATATAAAACACTGGAGGGAAGAAAGAAATGGCTATTGCATGAATATTGTTTTAGCAGGTAAAAATGATAAGTTCAGCAAAGGGAAAACTGTGACTCCTGAAAGCCTTAAAGTCTCTCATCAAGGCAGGATGGACAATATAGTATGCCTTTTGCTTCTTGATGGTCCTGAGTAAACCCAGCCCCTGAGTTTGGCCATCTGACATATGCCTCCATCAAATAACTATCCACTCCATTACTGAAGCCTGGGAAACTTCAGGCAAATCAACTAAAGGAAGGTATTCTAGCTCAAGGTAAAAGCAGTATTTACAGTTATGAAGTGTTAAGTGTGTGCCACCTGGAAGCACATGATATAGCAGAGTGGAAAATGAAAGAAGGTTGTTTAAAGCATCCTATTGAACCAGTTAAAATTTTTAAATAATAAAACAGAACAAAACTGATGAGAAAATACCACTGTCATGGATTGAATTGTGTCCCCGCCAAAGTATGTGTCAACATGGCTGGGCCATAATTCTCAGTGGTTTGGGTTTGGCAGTTATGTATGATGCAATTTGGCAGTTATTTAATGATATAATCATCCCCCGTGATGTGATCTGATGTGATAAGCCAATCAGTTGTAAGGGGATTAGGGTGGGATGCAACACCCTTACTCAGGTCACAGCCCTGATCTGATGTAAGGGAAGTTTCCCTGGGATGTGGCCTGCATCACCTTTTACCTTACAAAAAATAAAAGCGGAGAGAAGCAAGCAGAAAGAGAGGGACCTCCTACCACCACGAAAGAAGGTCCAGGAACAGAGTAGGTCAACTGGACCCGGGTCCCTGCACTGAGAAACTCCTAGACCCAGGGGAAGATTGATGACAAGGTCCTTCCCCCAGAGCAGACAAAGACAGAAAGCTTTCCCCTAGAGTTGGCACCCTGAATTCAGACTTCTAGCCTCCAAAACTATGAGAGAATAAATTTCTGTTTGTTAAAGCCACCCACTTTGGTATTTCTGCTATACCCAGTATCCAGTGCCGTCGAGTCAATTCTGACTCAGAGATGAGATGAGATGATTTCTGCTATAGCAGCACTATAAAAAGGAGAGTAAACGTATTATAAGAAATTAGAGGAAAACATAGACAACCACATTTCCCAGTTTTTTGGGAAAAAAAAAAGACAAAATTTACTATGAAAATTGGGAATTAGGACATTATTATGGAATTTCTCCTGCTGATTTCAAGTGAAATAAAACATTTATTCACTTTTGACAAACTCAAGCTGGGTACCTTCACAAAATTTACGATGTGGACAAAATTATGAGAGGAAGTCAGGAAAAGAGAGTAAGACTTTTAGTAAAGATAAAAAATAATTAAATCTGATGTGTGGTTTATTGATCAGAAGGTTATGTTTACACAATATACAGATTACAAAAGAGAAATTCCCTAAATGTGTTAAAACATGCACATATACATCCATACACTGAAATAACATTCTACACACGTATAAGACTAATTGGAAACCCTGGTGGCATAGCGGTTAAGTGTTATGGCTGCTAGCCAAAAGGTCGGAACTCAAACCCACCAGGCACTCCTTGAAAACCGTATGAGGCAGTTCTGCTCTGTCCTGTAGGGTCGCTATGAGTCAGAATCAACTCGACAGCAGTGCGTTTGATTTTTTGTTTTATAAGACTACAATTAGTATAGAGGAAGATGGGAAAAAAGGGACTCCTGATGACATGAGTGTAACCTGGTAGAACAATGTGGAAGGCAATTTGTCAGACTCTAGTATTGTTGTTTTAGTATGGTTGATGAGTCCTGGTGATGTAGTGGTTAAGAGCTCGGCTGCTAACCAAAAGGTGGCAGTTCAAAGCCACCAGCTGCTCCTTGGAAACTCTATGGGGCAGTTCTACTCTGTTCTATAGGGTCGATACAAGTCAGAATTGACTCAACGGCAAGAGGTTTGGTTTGGTTTTAGTATGATTGAAATATCTGTTCCCTATGTAGCAGCAATTCTGTTTCTCAGTTTTTAACTTCAGGAAAATGTTTATTGCAGCATTTTTTTTTTAATAGAAAAATATCAGAAACTAAACACCACCAATAGAGTAATGGGGTATGTAAAATGTGGTAAGCAATGCTATGCAACAGTTGTTGAAATGATACAGATATCTATATCTCAAAGTAAGCAGATCTTCACATCCAAAGGCGGATAAAAGTTAACTAGTCCAAAGAGGGGAAGTTCAGCTTTCCGAACAGAAGGAAAACCATTGTCAATGCCCTGCCAGGGAAGAGTTTGATGAAAAAAAGAGGCCAGAGGAAATCATGATGACTGAAGCAGAAAGGGTGAGAGAGGGTGTAGTAAGAGATAAGCTAGAGGGGGCCAGCACATGCAGAGTTGTATAAGATGCTGTTACTGATTAAATTGTGCCCCTCAAAAATCTGCGTTGTAAATCCTTACCCTTATACCTGTGATTATAATCCCATTTGGGAATGGGTTTTCTCTGTTATGTTAATGAGACAGTATTAGTGTAGAGTGTGTCTTAAGTCAGCCTCTTTTACAATATAAAAAGAGTATATTGAGCAAGCAATTAAGCAAGCAAGCACAGATGGGGGCAGATAGATGCCAAGCCGCATGAAGATGACCAAGGAACCAAGGAATAGAAGCTTAAAAGAGACAAGGATATTCCTTAGAGTAGGCAGAGAAAGAGAGCCTTCCCCTAGAGCCAGAACTCTGAATTTGGACTTCTAGCCTCCTAAACTATAAGAAAATAAATTTCTGTTCATTAAAACCACCCACTAGTGGGATTTTTGTTATAGCAGAACTAGAAAACTAAGTAGACACATTAAAAAGTTTACTTTTTTTTTATTAACTTTTATTGAGCTTCAAGTGAACGTTTACAAATCAAGTCAAACTGTCACATATAAGTTTATATACACCTTACTCTGTACTTCCACTTGCTCTCCCCCTAATGAGTCAACCCTTCCAGTCTTTCCTTTCGTGACAATTTTGCCAGCTTCCAACTCTCTCTATCCTCCCATCCCCCCTCCAGACAGGAGATGCCAACACAGTCTCAAGTGTCCACCTGGTACAAATAGCTCACTCTTCATCAGCATCTCTCTCCTACCCACTGTCCAGTCCCTTTCATGTCTGATGAGTTGTCTTCAGGAATGGTTCCTGTCCTGGGCCAACAGCAGGTTTGGGGACCATGACTGCTGGGATTCCTCTAGTCTCAGTCAGACCATTTAGTATGGTCTTTTTGTGAGAATTTGGGGTCTGCATCCCACTGATCTCCTGCTCCCTCAGGGGTTCTCTGTTGTGCTCCCTGTCAGGGCAGTCATCGGTTGTGGCCAGGCACCAACTAATTCTTCTGGTCTCAGGATGATGTAGGTCTCTGGTTCATGTGGCCCTTTCTGTCTCTTGGGAAAAAGTTTTACTTTTATTGTAGGAGCAAGGGCAATGCTTAATGATTTTTAAGCAAAATGGTAGAAGTATTAAATTAATAGTCACAGCAATGGACTCAAACATATCAATGATCATGAATGTTATACATAGGGTTGCCATGCATTGATGCCAACTCAAGGGCAACTAACAATAACAACAAAAATTATTGTGGCAGCATATTATAGTGTACAGATAGGAACACTGAGAATCAGAGAAGTTAATTTTCTTGCCCAGAGGAAAAGCTACTTAGAGGCAGAAGAGGGATAAAGTCATTGCTTCTTGTCTTATCTTTTATGAAAAGAAAAAAGGTGAGGGCTACTCAAACATAGGAAAGCATGTGGGTTCTTCTCCAGCCTGCCCATCTAAGTAAATGTCACCTACCCAACTGTTCAAGCCAAAATCCTGGGAGTCACTCAGTTACTGCACTTTCCATCACCACCATAGCCAATCCATTAGCAAATACTGTCAGTTCTTGCAAGACTTATCTCAAATCTATTCATTTTCTCTGGTCCCACTGCTCCCACACTAGTCCATGCCATCATCATTTGTGGCCTGGAATTTGATGTAACCTTCTAACTGGTCTCTCAAACACCATTCTTTCCCTGAAAAATCTATTCTCCATACTACTACCAAACTGATCTTTTTTATTTTTCACTACTTGAAGTATCATGTCACTTATCTAAAACCCTCTGTGGCTTGTTAAAAAACTTGTAGAATAAATCAAAGCAATTTACCATGGCTTAAAGGCCCTGTATGATTTGGCTCCTGGTCAGTGCTGGTCAGGGCTTTGAACCAGCTCAAACAAGTTCGGTCACGGCCAACAAAGCAAAACTGGAATAGACTGGAATTTTTAGAATTTGAGTGATCTGAAATTATAACCAGAACAGGAAAAATTATGGGTTGAAACCCTAGAATGAGAGACTTGGAAGAGGTGTAGTGAGCCC